>NC_086099.1:89808561-90108561 GCF_963921235.1 Mobula hypostoma | reverse complement strand
AGATTCTCTCTTGTTTGTGTCATAGAATTAACTCCTCGCCCATTAACCTGTTTGGGGGGGGGGGGCAGTTGTGGCACATGAAAAAGTCGTATGTTCGAAGAGTTTAGCAATTTTTTAATATGGGAAGAAGTACCAACGAATTTGCAGAGCCCGTTCTTAGTGACATTGGTGTACTGGTCTCTCTGTGACTTTTGAATTGGGACCGTTGAGGGAAGTTGAAGGATGCTGTTTGATGGCAACTGAACGCAATCTTGGGTTTCGAAGGAACATTATGCCACATTTAGGAACAAGTAGTCAAAGTTATGCTATTACGTTATATTAACTCTTCTTTTAATTTATATTGTCTTGGTTTAGTAACATCAGAAATATTTCAAATACATTTCAGAATCTGCTTAAAAGATAAACTTTTATATCTGCATGCTCATCCTTTGCCTAGTAAGATGAACGTTCAGATGTATATATTAAAATTTGAGGTTGAAATATTAACAGGAAATATCGAGTTAAGGAATTTTTACATGTAGGAGCAGAGGGAAGAGATACCATGAGTTTTCAAACCAAGAGATATAATAACAGATATTGGATCACTTCGACCTCACAATTTAATGTTGCTGTAACGAAGCCAACAGTTCTTTACTGAAAAGATATGCAGTACTAAATAAAACAATATCTCATATGCATCGATCTACCCTATCTTTACTTACCCTAGGCATTTTCTTTGGTATTGGATCTTTTTTCATCCGTTCATTTAAACTTACTTCATTAATAAATTGTAGTCCACACATTTTTTTCTTCTAAGGCTGAAGTTACACTCTCTGCTTCCGAAGACAAAATGGCTCAGAAGTAACCCAAGAGGCCCATATTTTTGAGTCACCATAACTCCAGGTACGTGAGCATTAACTTGACTAATTCATAGCTCCTAACGAACAACGTTCTTTTCTGGATGGAGGAACTATTTGAGTTATCATGCTTAAGGGAAATAACAAGTTAAACATAAACTGCAATGGGATATACTGCAGTAGTTAAAGGCATTGGGTGACAAGTGGCCATAAGGCCATAAGACATAGCAGCAGAATTAGGCCATCAAATCTGCTCCACTATTCAATCATGGCTCATCCTTTGTACCCTTCCTCAGCCCCACTCCCCAGCCTTCCCACCATAACCTTTGATGCCATGTCTAATCAAGAACCTATCAATCTCTGCCTTAAATACACGCAATTACCTGGCCTCCACAGCTGCATGTGGGAACAAACTCACAAATTCACCACTCTTTGGCTAAAGAAATTTCTCCACATCTCTGTTTTGAAAGGGTGCCCCTCCATCCTAAGGCTGTACTCTTTCGTCCTAGACTCTCCCACCATGGAAAACACCCTTTCCACATCTACTCTGTCTCTGTCAACATTCAAAAAGTTTCAATGAGATCACCCTTCTTACTTCTGAATTCCAGCGAGTACAGACCCAGACCCATCAAATGTTCCTTGTATGATAACCCTTTCATTCCTGGAATCATCCTTATGAACCTCCCCTGAACCCTGTCCAATGCCAGCACATCTTTTCTCAGATAAGGAGCTCAATACTGTTAACAATACTCAAGGCGAAGCCTCAACAGTGCCTTATAAAGCCTGCTCTATGACCACTTAAAATGAATGCTAACATTGCATTTGCCTTCCTTGCCACTGACTCTACCTGCAAGCTAACATTTTGGGTGTTCTGCACAAGGACTCCCAAGTTCCTTTGCTTCTCAGATTTTTGGATTTCTCCTCACTTAGAAAATAGTCTGCACATTTATTTCTTCTACCAAAGTGCATGGCCATCCATTTTCTAGTATTATATTTCATTTGCCACTTTCTTCCCATTCTCCTAATCTATCTAAGTCTTTATGCAATCTTCCTATTTCCTCAACACTGCCTGCCCATCCACTAATCTTTGTACCATCTGCAAACTTGGCAACAAACCCATCTATTCCATCATCTAAATTATTTATATACAAAATAAAAAGTGCTCCCAACACTGACCCCTGTAGAACACCACTAGGCACTGGCAGCCAACCAGAAAAGTATCCTTTTATTCCCACTCACTGCCTCCTACCAATCACCCAATGCTCTAGCCATGCTAGTAACTTACTTGTAACACCATGGGCTCTTAACCTGGTAAGCAGCCTCATGTGTGGCACCATGTCAAAGGCCTTTCGAAAATCCAAATATACAACATCCACTGCATCCCCTTTATCTATCCTACTTGTAGTCTCCTAAAGAAATCCAACAGGCCTGTCAAGCAAGATTTTCCCTTAAGGAACCATGCTGATTTTGTCCTCTTTTGTCCTGTGTCACCAACTACTCCATAACCTCATTCTTAACAATTGACTCCAACATCTTCCTAACCATTGAGGTTAGGCTCACTGGTCTATAATTTCCTTTCTACTGCCTCCCTCCTTCCTTAAAGAGTGGAATGACATTTGCAATTTCCCAGTCCTCCGGAACCATGCCAGAGTCCAATGATTCTTTGAAGATCATTACTAATGTCTCCACAATCTCTACTGCTGCCTCTTTCAGAACCTTAGTGTGCAGTTCAACTGGTCCGGGTGACTTATGTACCTTTAGGTCTTTCAGCTTTTTGAGCACCTTCTCCCTTGTAATACTAACTGCACTCACTTCTCTTTCCTCACACCCTTCAACACCTGGCACACTGCTAGTGTCTTCCACAGTCAAGAACGATGCAAAATACTCATTTAGTTCATCTGCTATCTCCTTGTCCCTGGTTATTGCTTCTCCAACCTCATTTTCTAGTGGTCCTATATACACTCTCACTTCTCTTTTTGTTATATACTAAAACAGCTTTTTCTATCCATCCTGATATTGCTTGCTAGCTTGTTACATATTTCATCATTTCCCTCCTAATGATTCTTTTAGTTGCTTTCTGTAGGTTTTTAAAAGCTTCCCAGTCCTCAACCTTCCCACTAGATTTTGCTTTTTTGTATGCCCTTTATTTTGTTTTTACAGTAGCTTTCACTTCCCTTGTCAGCCACAGTTGTACTATTTTACCTTTTGAGTATTTCTTTGTTTTTGCAATACATCTATCCCACACTCTCCTCATTTTCCCCAGAAATTCAAGTCATTTGCTGCGATGCTGTCATCCTTCCCAGCATCTCCTTCCAATTTACTTTGGCCAACTCCTCTCTCGTACCGCTGTAATTCCCTATACTCTACAGAAGTACTGCTACTTTAGACTTTACTTCCTCCCTATCAGTTTACAGGTAGAATTCAATCATGTTGTGATCACTGCCTCCTAAGTGTTCTTTTACCTTAAACTCCCTAATCACATTTAGGTCATTACTTAACACCTAATCCAGTATAGCTGATCCATTAGTAGGCTCAATGACAAACTGCTTTAAAAAGCCTTGGATGCAGAAAAAGCATTTGATAGATTGGAATGGGATTTTTTATTTAAAGTATTAGAAAAATATGGGTTAGGAACACATTTTATAAACTGGATTAAAACTTTAAATACTAACCCTAATGCTAAAGTAGTGACAAATAGCCAAATTTCAACACCATTCCAGTTAAAAAGGTCAACTAGATAAGGTTGTCCATTATCACCTGCTTTATTTGTATTGGCAATAGAACCATTAGCAGAACTAATTAGAATTGATCCAGATATTAAGGGTTTTAGAGTTAATCAGGAGGAATGTAAAATTAATCTATTTGCTGATGATGTTTTGATTTACTTAACAACCCCACAGCATTCGTTACGTAAATTATCTTTTAGATTGGATGAATATGGGAAAGTATCAGGGTATAAAATAAATTGGGATAAAAGTGAAATTTTGCCTCTTACTAAAGGAGACTACAGCCAATGTCGATTAGTAACCCAATTTAGATGGCCGTAAATGGTATAAAGTATTTAGGTATAAGATTTGATAATGATGTAAAGAATTTATATAAAGTTAATTATTTACAACTATTGAAAAAAATTCAAGAAGATCTTGACAAATGGATGATACTACCAATAACATTAGTAGGTAGAGTCAATGTTGTAAACATGAATATATTTCCTAGATTACAGTACTTGTTTCAAACATTACCAATACAATTGCCACAGACATTTTTTCAAGAGTTAAATAAATGTGTGAGAAAATTTCTTTGGAAAGGTAAGATGTCAAGAATATCATTGGAAAAATTGACATGGAAATTTGAGTTAGGAGGGTTACAACTTCCAAACTTTAAGAATTATTTTAAGGCAAATCTACTCAGATTTATTGCATCTTTCTTTGACGTACAAAAGCCGGCATAGATTAGAATAGAATTAGATAAGACAGGAGAAAATACACCTGAAGGTTTTATATATAAATGGGAATCTAAATGGGTACGGGGAAAGGAAGAATCTCCTATATTAAAACATTTGATTGATCTATGGAATAAGATAAATGTTAATAATGAAATAAAGAAATCTTTATTAGCATGGAGACCTTTGATTCAAAACAGACTTATTCCTTTTACAATGGATATTCAACTTTTATATAATTGGTACCAAAAAGGGATTAGATCTATAGGAGACTGTTATGAACAAGGTATGTTGATGTCATTTGAACAATTAATGAATAAATATAAAATATCAAATAACACTTTCTTTTGTTACCTTCAATTAAGGGCTTATTTAAAAGACAAACTGGGTCAAACAATGTTTTTGCCAAAACCCAATGAAATTGAAATTTTAATTCAAAAAGGAAAAACTTAAAAATTTATTTCTTTTATGTATAATTTGATTCAAAAACAATTAAACAAGGAATCCACAAGTCAAAACAAAAGTGGGAAACAGATCCGAATATTAATATTGGTGAAACAAATTAGTCAAGGCTCTGTCTTGACAGTATGACAAATACAATAAACGTTCGACTTAGATTAGTACAATTTTTTTTACACCAATTATATATTACACTGCAAAAAACAAATAGATTAAATTCAAACTTATCTGATCAATGCTTTCGATGTAATCAAGAAATTGGTACTTTCTTACATTCTATTTGGTCTTGCTCCAAAATTCAACTTTTTTGGATAAATTTAAGAGTTTTATTAGAACAAATTACTGGAACTCAACTTCCACATAACCCTATATTATTTCTATTAGGTGATATTGAAGGGATAAAACTGAAACAAACTGAATAAATATCAGAAAGAATTTATAAAAATTGCATTGGCAGCAGCCAAGAAGGCTATAGCAGTTACTTGGAAATCGGATTCGTATTTAAGTATGGATCATTGGAATAAGGAAATTTCTAGTTGTGTTCCACTCAAAAAAATTACTTATAATTTAAGAGATAAATATGATACATTTTTGAATATTTGGCGCCCATATTTACAAAAGATAAGATGGCATATTTAGTTGCTCCGATGATAAAGATGTTGGTCCCTTGGGGAAAGTAATAAATAAATATACTAAATTTATTTTGAATCCCATGGAGCATGTGGAAACTTTCCAATATCCAGGCAGTTCTTCCTTCTTCTTTCTTTTTCTTTTCTTTCTTTTTTTTCAGGTAGGGGTATATATCAGGGGGAAGGGTTAAGGGGAGGGGGGAGGGTAGATATTATCATTCTATGTAATCATTTTGAAAACTCAATAAAAATTATATTTTAAAAAAGCCATCTCTCGAGATTCATTACAAACTTGATTTTCCCAATCAATCTGCATGTTAAAATCTCTCTTGACTATCATAACATTGCCCTTTTGACACATCTTTTTTATTTCCCATTGAAAGTCAAAAGAACATGAACTATTTTATTCCAAGTATGTTCAGCTTAGAGGACAGAATATAATTGTGGTGGATTGATGAACTTTTCTTTTCAAATATAATTCTAAGGATTGATGTCAGTGGATTGTATCTAGGTTGAAACATAGCAGTTTACCCCCATTGTGTGCAACCTGTATCAGCTGCAAAGCTTTGTGGATTGTTGAACTAAAGGTAATTGATAAAATTGACCTTGACCTTTCTTGCATGTGCCTGCAGCTGCACTCTGTACCTACCCAACAAACTGTCCTTTACTTCCAAATATCTCTGCTATCTTCATCCAAGTACCTGAGATTCAAATAAGAATATCTAACTTGAGAGTATTTGTTATTGTGTCACTCAAGCTCAGATTGATAAACACAAGCTATTCTGTAGATGCTGCACATCCACAGCAATACACACGAAGTGCTGGAGGCATTCAGCAGGTCAGGCAGAGTTCATGGAATGGAGTCCTGATGAAGGGCCTCGGCTTGAAATGTTGACTCTATTCCTTTTCTTAGGTGCTGCCTGACCTGCAGAGTTTTCCAGTGCTTTGTGTCTCAAAACCAATTGGAGCTGTTGATTTATGTTCCTCACAGAGCTTTAAGGAATTATATTTTCACCATTTAACAATAACATTTATAACCATACTGCATTAAAATTTATCTTGCACTTTCCCTGAGCCGAAATAATATGAACTGTTGACATATAGATAGCAGGGAAAACTTTCTTGAAAGTCTCCAAAGAAAACTTGAACTTGAAGTTGGTTTTCTGTGGAATAACAGCTCTCAGTGGCACAAAACACATCAATTAATATCAATTTCTAGCACTTGAAAACCTGGCATAAAATACCAGTGGGGAAGAAATTATTACATCTAGCCTGTGAAAAGCCCATCAAGACCTAAACTAACGAATTATATAATTAATTATTGATTATGTATTAGGTTAAATGTCCATGAGTTGATAGAATTACACAGTTAACATAGAACTGATGCAAATGACAGTTTATTGGAAGATTTTAAGAATGAGAAAGTATCTCTAAGTCATATCAAGGCAGACCCGAAAGCCTAGAAGCCAGGAGAGCAACAGAGGAGATCCAACACAACCTGATAACTTCACATGCTCTTGATCTTCTCAACAACTTTCAATTCCCTGGCCCTGACCACCTCATTTTCAGTCCCTGTACACTTCTTTCCCTCATCAAGAAGGCCTTAAAGCTCTTCACTTCTTTCTTAACAAAAAACCCAACTAGTTCCCTTCCAACACCACCCTCTTCCAACTGGCAAAACTGGTCCTCACCCTCAACAATTTCTCCTTTGGCTCCTTCCACCTTCTCTAAGGGGTAGCCACGGGCACCAGCAGGCACCCAGCTATGCTTGCCTTTACGTTGTCTACGTGGAACAATCCATGTTCTAAGCCTTCACTGGTAATGTTCCCCAACTCTTCCTGCACTACAGTGATGACTCCATTGGTTCTGCTTCAAGAACCCATGCTAAGCTTGTCAATTTCATCAACTTTGCTTCCAACTTCCACTCTGTCCTTCACTTCACTCGGTTGACTCTTGACACGTCTCTCCTTTTTCTCAATCTCTCTGTTTCCATCTCTGGAGACAAATTGTCAAATGAGATCCTTTATAAACCTACCAATTCCCATGGCTTTCATGACTATACTTCTCCCCAGTCAGTCTCCCAGAAAAAAATGCTATTCCATTTTCTCAGTTCCTTTGTCTCCACTATATCTGTTCCCGGAATGAGGCTTTCACTTCCAGGACACCAGCGTTTTCTCCTTCTTCAAGAACGGGGTTTCTATTCCTCCACCATTGAAACTGTCCTCAATTGCATCTTCTCCATTTCCTGGACATCAGTGCTCGCCCTATCTTTCTGCTGCCTTAACAGACATAGAGTTCCTCTTGTCTTCACCTACCATCCCATAATCCTCCACATCCAACACATCATTCTCCCAACTTCTGCCATCTTCCACGTGATCCTACCAACAACCATATCTTTACCTCTACCCCCACCCAAATCTCCACTTTCCACAGGGACTCCCTTGTCCATTCGTCTCTCTCCACTAATCTTCCTCTGGCACATATCGCTGCAATCAGCATAAATGCTACACCTGCCCATTCACTTTCTCCCTCATGCCCATTTAGTGCCTCAAACAGTCCTTCCAGTGAAGCAACATTTTTTGGGGTCATCTATTGGGTCCGGTGCTTCCTCTACACTGATGAGACCCAACACATTTTGGGGACTGATTTGTTGAGCAAGAGTAGAATTTCCTGGTGGCTAACCATTTTATTCCTATCCCCATTCCCATCTGATACGTTGGTCCAAGGCCTTCTCTCTTGCCACGATAGGACCTCTCTCAGGGTGGAAGTGCAACACCTCATACTCTGTTGAGATAACCTTCAACCTGATAGCATGAACATCAATTTCTCTTACTGGTGTTATTTTTCATTTTTTTCTTTTCCCTCTCCAACCACATCCCTTCCACCACTAACCGTGTTCACCTGAACTTGGTCACCACACTGAACAACTTTGTCTTGAACTACCTTTACCTCTTACAAATCCAAGGTGTAGTTATGGGAGCCTTCAGTGATGCAGGCTATTACAAAGCACTCTTGCATTATTTGGTCACCTCTCTTTCCTAGTACTGGGTGCATTGGTACTGTTTCCTGCTCTTGTACAAAACTCCAGTGTTATTTTTAGCCTTCGTTTCCAATCTCTACTTTGTTCAACATGCTCAATATTTCACCCTTCTGCTGAAACGTTAACATTGTTTCCTTCTCCCTTTATGCTGCTAGTCTTGCTGATAATTTCCAGAATTTTGTTTAGTTCACCCCCAATAATTTATTGAGACGGTGGTGAAAATGCGTAGAATCTTTTTTTAAGGTGCCTGGAATGTCAATGTAAATATATTGGCTTGTATTCTTTACCATTAACTGCAACAGAGTGAGGTCTGCCCGTAACTGTAAAGGCAGATTAACGTTATGAGTGATTCAGATACTGGCCTCTTTATCCTTTCAAATAAAGTCTCGTTGGGCACCTCCTCTCCAAGAGAGAGTAGAATGGTCCGTAAGTGCACTTAATATTAAAGAAGACTGCATTGGCTTTCACTGCTGCTCCTCATTCACAAGTAGTGATCGGTCTTCAAGTCTAAAGTGTCAGATTTGGCCAGGAGTTTCCCAATGAAATAACATTAAACACCCATGAAGACAAAGTGCCAATTGCACCAACTTTCAAATTAATTGGATTTTGCATTAATATTTGGGATCATTAGTATTTAATAGACACATTCACCGTACATAAAATTCCGATGAGAAGAACCCTATATTTTGTGTGTATTTTGTGACTCGGTCTGTAGGTTTGGACTAATTTTAGGCTTTAGGAAGGAAAGAAAATAGGAAAAGCAATAGATCAGTAAACTCCTCTAGACTGCCCACTATTCAAAATGATCATGGGCGATCCAATGCTGGTGATACTGGCTGTACTTTAGTTGGAGTATTGTGCACTCATTGGGCACCTCACATGAAGAAGGATATCAAAGCTTTATAGTTGTGCTTAGATTTATTAGAATGCTACTAAGCATGTGGAAAAAAAAGAACTACCACTGTTGTCCAAAGAGCAAGAAAGTTAAGAGAACTGTACTGAATATTATGAAGACCTTTGACAGACCAAATACTGAGAAGCTGTTTCCAATGTTAAAAAGATTAGCAACCAAAGTAAGGAAAGTTAAAGGTTATAACATAAAGACACAGGCAGGCCCATATAGAGAGTTAATAAGATCTGGAATTTATGGACCCAAAGAGTGTTAGAACCAAATTCAATAAATATTTACAAAATTAACCATGAGAAATGAGGACTGGAACTAATTATGAGCTCTTTCTAAGAACCGACACAGGTAAGATGGGCCAAATCACTTCCCTCTGTATTATACCATTTAAAGTTTCTTTGGATTTTTGTTTCCATCCAGTATTTTAGTGGCACATGGGGCAGGTCCTAATATAATACATCATGGATGAAGCATCTAAAACTTTGAAAAACTGCTATAGATGTGTGGTGGAGAGTATTGTGACTGGTTACATATTAGCCTGATAGGGAAACGCCAATGCCTTCGAATGGAAAATTCTACACAAAGTAGTGGATACAGCCCAGTCCATCACGATTAAAGCCCTCCCCACCACTGAGCACCATATACATGGAGCACTGTTGAAGGAAAGCAACATCCATCAACTAGGATCCCCATCTCGCAGACCATGCTCCCTTCTCACTGCTGCCATCAGGAAGAAGGTACAGGAGCCCTCCAGACTCACACCACCACGTTCATGGATAGTTATTACCCCTCAGCCATCAGGCTCTTAAACCAACAGGGATAATTTCACTCAACTTCACTCACCCCTCACTGAACTGTTCCCACAATCAGTGGACTCGCTTTCAAGATCTTTTCATCTCATGTTCTTGAATTTATTGCTTAATTATTTATTATTTTTTTTCTCTTTTGTATTTGCAAAGTTTGTTGTCTTCTGCACATTGGTTGTTTGTCCATCCTGTTGGGAGGGGTCTTTCATTGATTCTATTACGTTTCTAGGATTTACTGAATATGCCTGCAAGAAAATAAATCTCGAGGTTGCACTGCACATGATGACATACATATACTTCGATGATAAATGTTCTTTGAACTTTGATTACAGTAGAAAGACCTTTATTAGCTATTGTTGATTTTTTTGAAGTGGTGAATTTTTATAATGAACTACCATAGTGTCATGGGTTTCTTAACAAAAATAATAAAGAATTAGTGGTATGGGAATTAGAGAGGAAACGGGATGTGATAAATAATTGTATAACACTCTTCTGCTTGGGCTGCTTAATGGTAAAGATGCAATAAAAATGAGTTTGTTGAATTACTACAATAAATGCTATAAGCAGTCATTAAAGTTGGAATATTATGTGAAGGGTTAAGATAGCAAATATTGAATTGAGCAACTCATTACTAATACTTTCCAGAAGCTTTAAAAGGTCTAGAGGTAAACTGGTTTTAGAGTACTGTATTCTACCCTCTTTTTGCAGTTGATATAACTAACTATTTATTTTCATCTGGATTTTGGTCTTTATTAAAGAAGGGAGAGGTACTGGGTGTTTTTTTTTCTTGTATTAGACATATAGAAGGTAGACAAAGCCAGAATGTTTTTAAGAGGGTGAAAATATAATTTGGGAAAGCGATAACAGGACACATTTCTAAAAGTGTTCAAAAGAATCGATGAAAGCTATCACATTACAACACAGGGAAAACATACAGTAGCCATCTGAGGAGGCACCAAGACAAACATATGAAATAGAAACGCTGAGACTGAAAAAAGGTGTATACAAATTAACTTATTACCGCAGTCATAGTTGCAGCAGTGAACTTCATGGGGATTCACTAAAATTTGAGGGCTAGTACAGGAACCATAATAACATAAGAACATAAGAAATAGGAGAGGAATAGGCCACTTGCTCCACCATTCAATCAGATTGTGGCTGATCTGACCATGGACTCATTTACAGCTACCTGCCCTTTCCCCATAACCCTTAATTCCCCTACTATGCAAAATTCTATCCATCTCACCTTCATCCTAAATCTACTCCCCTGAATCTTGAGGCTATGTTCCCTAGTTCTAGTCTCACCTACCTGTGGAAACAACTTTCCTGCTTCTATCGTATCTGAACCTTTCATAATTTTATATGTTTCTATAAGATCTCCTCACCCTTCTGGATTCCAGCGAGTACAGTTCCAGGTGGCTCCATCTCTTCTAGTCTAATCCTCTCATCTCTGGAATCAACCTGGTGTACCTCCTCTGCACTGCCTCCAAAGCCAGTATATCCCCCACTCAAGTAAGGAGATGAGAACTGCACGTTGGACTCCAGATGCGGACTCACCAGTACCCTATACACTTGCAGCATAACCTCTCTGCTCTTAACTTCAATCCCTCTAGTAATGAAGGCCAATATTCCATTCGCCTTCTTGATAGCCTGCTGCTCCTGCAAATCAGCTTTTGGAATTCATGCACAAGCAGTTCCAAGTCCCTCTGCACAGCAGCATGCTGCAATCTTTTATCATTTAAGTAATAATCTGATCTTCCATTTTCCCTTCCAAAGTGCACACCGTTCACCACTGATTGCCACACATGTGTTCCAACTCTTCTGCTTTCTATTGGCTAACCAATCCTCTATCCATGCTAATACATCACCCCCAACTCTATGCATCCTTATCTTATGGATAAGTCTTATGGCACCTTATCAAATGCCTTCTGGAAATCCAAGTAAATAGCGTCCATCTGTTCCCCTCTATCCATTGCGCTCATTATATCTTTGAATAACTCAGGTAGGTTTGTCAAACAGGACCAGCCTTTGCTGAATCCATGCTGTGTCTGCCTGATGGATCCATTTCTTTCCAGATGCCTCACTATTTTTTCTTTAGTGATAGCTTCAAACATTTTCCCAGCTACAGATGTTAAACTAATTGCCCTAGAGGTACCTTCCTTTTGCCCACATCCTTTTTTGAACAGTGGCATGATATTCACCTTCTTCCAATCTGTCGGGACCTGCCCATAGTCCAGAAAATTTTGGTAAATTATCACCAAAGCCTCAACTATAATTTCTGCCACTTCTTTCAGTACCCTGAGATGCATTCCATCAGGACCAAGGGATCTGTCTATCTTTAGGCCAAAAGTTGTCCCACCATGGAATGAAAGAATTTACAACCGGAAAATAGCTGTGAAATTCAGAGTTTAGAGGTTTAGAATTTAGAGGTATAACAAAAGTTGTTGGATCAATGATACAGAAGAAGTGAAAACACAAAGAATGCTGCTTGGTGCAGTCTGAGGCTGTGACACTTGAACATTGATACTTGCAAGTTGAATGATTACTTCAATATTCTTCTCTTTCTTGATACCCTCCATTGGATGTTTTAAAACAGCTCTTCACCTCTGGCTAGAGCATCCTAGCAGGGTTATTGTTTGTTTTTCTCTCTTCATTACCCATAATATATGCAGTCCTTTGGAATGTTCTCACTACGCAGTCACTCTTTGATGGTCTCTCAATTGTTAGCATATTTTTCTAAATTTATTTCCTCTCTGGTATCAAGTGTATCTTGTTATCATATTTCTGTCTCCTCACCTGACGCTGTTACGTCAGCTCAATAACTAAAAACTCAATGTACATTAATCATCAAGGTTTGTACGTGTACCAGCCCTCAACCATGAGATGCTGTTTGCAGGTGATGCATCATTGACGCCACTCACTGAAAGCGGACTCCAACAACTGATTAATCGCTTTGCCTATGCCTGCAAGGAGTTTGGGTTCGCCATCAGTCTGGAGAAGACAAACATCATGGCCCAGGATTCAGAATCTCCCCCAGATATCACCACTGATGGTTGCTCTCTTGATGCAGTCGGCTCCTTCACCTATCTTAGGCCGACCAGTACCAGCTCCCTGTCCCTCAAAGCAAAGGTGAACAGCAGGACTGCCAGAGCTGCAGCTGTCATGGCCGGACTGAACAAGCGAGTGTGGAACAACAGACAGCTGACAAAGACAACCAAGCTGCGTGTGTACCAGGCATGTGCTCAGCACACTCCTCTATGCCAGCGAGGCTTGGACACCATACATCAGCCTAGAGAAGAGGCTAAAATTGTTCTACCGACACTGCCTCGGGCGCATCTTTCACTTCTCCTGGCAGAACAGAATCACCAACACAGAGGTTCTACAGTGGGCTGACACCTCCAGCGTTCAGCACTGCTCAGCTACAGATGCCTCAGATGGTTGGGCCACGTCAAACGGATGGACCAGGGGCACATTCCCAAGGGCATGCTGCATGGCCAGCTGAGTGAGGGTTACCGCCCACGAAGAAGACAATACCTCTGCTCAGGGATGTCTGCAAACGTGACATAAAGCAGGCAGGCACTGACCTCAACACGTGGGAGGAAACAGTCGAAGACCGGACAGCATGGAGATCTGCAGTCAATAGCGGTCTACAACGTGCTGAGATAGCAAGGAACAACATGCTCATCAACAAGAGAGCCAGGGGAAAAGCCGGAGCACCTTCCTCCTTGACCTGCAGCCACCGTGAAAGAGACTGTCACGCTAGAGTGGGGCTGTACAGCCCCACGTCTACAATCCCAAGATCCGTCAGCAAAAATGTCACATCATCGTCTCTCAAGATATATGGATGCCAATGGATACAATTTCATATATAATCTCAAGATTAATTTTCTTGCAGGCAGCCACAAACCGCAGTAACACAATAAGCAACAAAGACCATCAAACATCCAATCTGAGAAAAATAGAATAAAAAAAAGTAAAGGATTAATAAACGCAACATGAACCATGGAGTCCATAGCCTTGGAGCCAGTTCAGCATTGAGACCCGTGCAGCCAGCCCAGGAGCCCAGTGGCTGCGGGCCACAACTGCAGAGTCATTTCAGCACTGCTAGGGGATCCTGGCTGGCACAGAGTCGTGAGCTGAACACCAGCTTGTCCTTCAATGTTGGCTTTAACCTTTCAAATCTGGATTGACACTTAAATCTGCTGAACCTCAATTCATTTTTCATTCTTGGGCCCCAATCCGGCCCAGTTTCAAAACAACCCGAAGTTTAAATCCAGCCCAAAGTTTGCCTCAGCAATGGCTACTGTGGTCGTACCTGCATTCTTGAGAGTGCAGTTTACTGAATCCTTTAGGATACCATAAAATAACAGATCATTCAGGTGGTTCAAAAACACAACTCCCAGAGGAAATTACATATTGTGCATTGCACTGTTTGTATTCCAGATAAAGTACACTTAGTAGAATAGTTAGTAGTTTTGTTAGCTGCTCACAAAACATCACCAAGTCAACAACACCATCTTGGGGGAAAAACTACTATCCAAACAGACATACTTAATCAGGCCTTGGATCTAATCTCCAACACTATTGAATGTTACATGGGATGAACCAATTTGACACCATTCTCCCTGATATTTTCTGATAGATGTATTTGCCTATGATACTATCAGTGAGAGTGAACACTGCACAGCTCTTTGAGGGAACAAGGTCCCATATTAGCACTGAAGACACTCTCCACCAAGTTGTGAGGCACTTCAGTCATACTAAGTAGCATGGAAGAGATCTGGCAACTTAACACTGAGCATCTATGTGGCACTGTGGGCCATTAGTAGTAATGGAAAAGTACACTGACATAATCTCACAGTGCAAAAGGCTCTCATTCCACCATTACAATTAAGCCGGGGAACAACCCTGATTCAATACGGAGCACAGCTGATTCTGCTGGGAGCAGTATCAGGCAGACCTAATATGAGATTTCAATCCAGTGAAACTGCAGGAGAGGACCAGGACTAAACAGCAAGATCAACACACAGTCAGAGGTAAAGGGACACTCAGCCCACAGATTAGATTATGAATGATAGTTGACAAATAAACATGAGGAGGCAGCGTCTCTAAGACCATTCCCACCTTTATTTGAGTATCGCAATGAATTACTAAACAGAGTAACACATGCTGTACATTATCTGTACTTGAAAACCAAACAGCAGGGCAAGAATAATTCATTCATGTGAGGGATCTGAGGATACTCCAACACTGATTGAAGCCTGAACCCTCATTTGGAAACATTGTCTTAAAGCTCATGCCAACCACACTATCTGATCAACCTTGGTCAAACGTAGTAAAATTGCACATTTACTGAAGCACATTTTAAACCAGTCTACTGGCTGTTAAATATTTAAGAGAGGTGTAAAGTATTTTATAAAGATCTTATGCCACATCTAGTTATAACATTCTGAACCTTTAAAATTATGAAGAGTTTGAGAGAGTGGGTGGAGATAGAGTATGTTTCTGCTCGTGACACCAAACATAACTGGAGACTGTCATGAGCATATTCAGCAGTTTTCCTGAAGTGTCAGGTGAGAATGCCAATGCTGCTAACATGGGGAGTGGACAAAGCAAATGGGAAACATTTAAAGGAATGCTGAATGAACATAGGAAGGGGAGAACAATGGATAATGTTGATAGAATTAGATAATGAAAGGCAAGAGGAGACTGTGAAAGAATGCATGGAGTACGACCAAAGGATAACAGCTAAAATAATAGATTAAACTGCAAAATAAATAAAATCACTTAGTTTAAACACTAACAGAATTTTGAAATTTCAGTGCAGTTTCAATAAACCCGAGAGGTGTGATGTAACCAATGTGACAGCGAAACTCACGATGGCAACAAAGCAGAACACCGAACTCTCTCTAGCTGCTTCCTGGCCTGCTGACCATTTCCATCATGCTCTCTTTTTATTACAGATTTCCAGCACCTGCAGTTTCTTCATTTTCATTATATTTTCAGAGTGCTTATCAGCTGTAGCTGTTTGCGAGTATTTACTTTCATATGTCACTAGTGCCTATGATACACATATACAACGATACTTATAGTACGCCAGAATTTCTGGCTTTGAGTTGGGCATTTAAAAATATTGTCCCACACTCCGTGGTGAATTTCAGTCTAAATACACCACTCTGCAACTGTGTTGAATTTCCTAGCCAACAATTCAATAAACCTGAGACAGCCAGGATGCACGACTGCTCCTCCCTCCCCATCATCCTCAACACAACTGCCCCCCCCCCAAGCCCCAGGGCTGTGCATTGAACCCATTGCTGTACACTCTGCTCACACATGACTGCACGGCCAAACACCCGAGCAATCCATAGTCAAGTTCATCGATGACATGACAGTGGTGGGGCTTACCACCAACGATGAGATGGCCTACAGCAGGGGTCCCCAACCTTTTTCGCACTGTGGACCGGTTTCATATTTGGCATGCGTGTACGATTTTTCTCTACAAATTGTTTTTGGCAATTCTGTTCGGGGGGGGGGTCTTATTCACGACCGGAATATTGGTGATAAGTGGCTAATACACTCAATTTCCTTTCTAAAAGGGTTTATCTAATGAATTTAATATTAAACACACAGCGCATATTTTCCTCACATGAATATAGTGATAAGTCAATTATTAGGGGAGCTTGAAATAAGTGTTGAACGAACTTCCAGTAGAAGTGGTAGAGGTAGGTTCGATATTATCATTCAAAGAAAAATTAGAGTAGCGTTAAAATTAGAGTAGGTGAGAGTAACGTTCGGCACAGACTAGAAGGGGAGAGATGGCCTGTTTCCGTGCTGTAATTGTTATATGGTTATACAAGTCAATAGCATGATAACATTTTAAGTAACGTTCGGATATTAAACACGCAGCATGTTTTTCCCATATGAACATATAAAATCATTGCAACACACCAATATCGCTGAATCAGTAGGAGCCTTGGGCTTGTGTTCCTGCAACAACTCGGTCCTATCGAAGGGTGACGGGAGACAGCGATACTCGAAGGGGATTCCTTATGTCCAGTGTATTCCGCAGTTTAGTTTTCGTTGCATTCATTGCAGAGATATGTTGGAAATGGAAGCAACGTTTTCAGTGCTTTCGTGGTTATCTCAGGACATTTAGCCTTGACTTTGATCCAGAATGCCAGCAGAGATGTTATGTCAAACATACTTTTCCAGCCCGCCGTCATTTGCAAGCTCGAGGAGTTGATCTCCATCCCGCGCTGACATGGATGATGCGCGGGTAATGACCTCGCATGTGTAATGGCTCAACAGTGGCCATGACAGGGAATGAGGGAAGGTGCAGCTAACTCATATCGCCAAATCATATAGCTTCCTCGCGGCCCGGTAGCGCATGCTTTGCGGCCCAGTACCGGTCCACGGCCCGGTGGTTGGGGACCGCTGGCCTACAGAAAGGAAGTGGAAGAGTTCGAGGCCTGGTGCTGGGCAATAACCTCTACCTTAATGTCAACAAGAGAAAGGAAATAGTTATTGACTTCAAGAAAATCCACACCACTCACACCCCTCTTCAAATCGGACACAGTAGAGGAAACTGTGAGCTGTTTCAAACTCCTGGGCATGCACATCTTGCACAGTATCTCATGGCCTCAGAACACATCCTCCACCATCTAGAAAGCTCACCAATACCACTGCTTTCTGAAGAGAGCTGGTCTATGCACACCGATACTCCAGAGTAGTAGTCTCTGGATTGCCGTCTGTGAGGGCAAGAATTGGATGATTTGGCAGATGAATACATGGCTAAAGTTTGGTGCAGAGGGCAGGGTTTCAGACTGCTAGATCATTGGGATCTTTTCTGGGGAAGGCAAGACCTGCAGAAAAAGGACAGGTTATACTTGAACCTGAGGGGGACCAATATCCTAGCGAGCAGGTTTGCTAGAGCTGTTGCCAAGTGTTTAAACTAATTTGGCAGGAAGCTGGGTCAAGAGTGATCGGGTTGAGTATAGGGCAACTGGTATATGAATAGATGCAGTGCGCAGTGTGTAGTGAGACTGTGAAGATGGACAGGCCAAAATTGCAGTCACTGGGATGAGTTAAAATATAACAGGGCCAAATCAAAAAGAGTGGTGAATACAGGTGAAGGTGTTGTATTTGAATGCATGCAGTAAATGGATTAAGGTAGACGATCTTGTCGTGCAGTTAGAGATTGGCAGGTATGATATTGTGGTCATCGCTGAGTTGTGGCTAAAAGATCATAGTTGGAAGCTTAACATCCAAGGATACAGGCTGTTCTGAAAGGACAGGCAAGTAGGCAAAGTGGGTGGGTGGCTCTGTTGATAATAAATGAAGTCAAATCCTTAGGAAGAGGGTGACATAAGATTGGAAGGTGTAGAATCCTTGTGGGTAGAGTTAAGAAACTTCAAGGCTTAAAAGAACCTAATGGGAGTTATATACAGGCCTCCAAACAATAGCCAGGATGTGGGCTAAAATTACAAGGGGGATAGAAAAGGCATGTAAAAAGGACAATGTTGTGGTAGACATGGGGGAATTGCAATATACAGGTAAAAGATTGGGAAAGTCACTTTGGGGTTGGATCCCAAGAGAGGGAACTTGTAGAATGCCGATGAGAAGGATTTTTAGAGCAGCTTGTGGTTGAGCCCATGAGACGAACAACAGTTCTGGATTGGGTGTTATGTAATGACCCAGATTTGATTAGGTAGAGGAACCCTTTGGAGGCAGAGATCGTAACATGATAGAATTTACCCTTCAGTTTGACAAGGGGAAGTAAACTCAGATGTATCAGTATGCAGAGAGGTAAAGGGAATTACAGAGGCATGAGAGAGCAGCTGGCCAAAGTTGATTGGAAAGAGATACTAGCAGGCGTGAAAGCAGAACAGCAATGCCTGCAGTTACTGGGAGCAGTTTGGAAGGTGCTGGAAAGATATATCCCAAAGGTGAAGACATATTTTAAAGGGAGGATGTGGCAACCGTGGCTTTCAATGTTAGTCAAAGACAGCATAAAACCTAGAGAAGGCATATAATATAACAAAAATTAACGGGAAGGTAAAGGTTTGGGAAGCTTTTAAAGCCCAATATAAGACATGTAAAAAAACATAAAGAGAGAAAAGATGAAATATGAAGGTAAGCTAGCCAATAATACAAAAGAGGATGCAATAAGCTTTTTCTCAGATGTATAAAGAGTACAAGAGAGATGAGAATGGAGGTTGGACCACTGGAAAATGATGCTGGGGAGGTAGTAGTGGGGGACAAAGAAATGGCAGATGAACTTAAGTATTTTGCGTTAGTCATCATTGTGGAAAACACCAGCAGAACACCAGAAATGCAAGAGTGCCAGGGTCAGTGCCTTAGCAATTTAAAAGGAGAAGGTGCTTTGGAAGATTAAAGGTCTGAAAATAGATAAATCACCTGGACCAGGTGAACCACACCCCAGTGTTCTGAAAGAGGTAGCTGAAGAGTTTGTGGAGGCATTAGTAATAATCTTTCAAGAATCACTAGATTAAGGACATGTACATTTGAAGAAAATTCATTGTTTTATTCAATTACAGTCACTGAACAATACAGCACTGATACAGGCTTTTCATCTCAATGAGTCCATGCTGACCAAAGTGTCTACCCAACTGGTCCCAATTTTCTGCGATTGGACCATATCCATCTAAATCCCATCCTTCCATGTGCTTCTTACATGATTCTATTGTACCTGCCTCAACCACTTCTTTTGGTGACTCACCACCCTCTGCATGAAAACATTTTTCCCCTGAGGCCCTTTTTATATCTTTACCCTCTCACCCTAAGTATACGCCCCCTAGTTTTGGACTCCCCTCTCCTGGGGAAAAGATAGTTATCTTCTCTGTACCTCTCATAATTTTAAACATTTCTATAAGACTGTCCTTGATTTTCCTACACTCGCAGGAAGAAAGATCTAGCCTGACTAACCCTTCCCTTTAACTCAGGCTCTTTAGTGCTGGCAATATCGTCATAAATCGTTTCTGCACTTTTAGTTTAATCATCTTTGCTAGATCAGGGTGACCAAGACTTTACACAGTGCAGCCTCAAAAACAACTTATACAACAGCAATAATATATCCCAACTCTTTTCAATTACACCTCAGTGCACCACCATTTATAGTATAAGTCCTATGCTGATTTAACTGTACAAAATTGAATTGTATTCCTTGGCCCACTTCCCTAATGAATCAAGATCCCTTTATAATTGATGATAACCTTCTTCATTATCAACAATCCCTCCTAATTTTGTGTCAGTCATCCACAAGCTTACTGATCAAGCCTTATGCATTCGTATCCAAATCACTTATATAAATACTGAATTATGAGGGCTATGGGGCTGAGCCGTGTGGCACAGTACTACTCAACGGCCTCCGTTCGGAGAAACAATCTTCGCCACCGCCCTCCGTTTCCTATCTTCGAGACTATTTAAAATCCATCTGCTGGGCAACTCCCTTCACAAGTACTGCTGTTAAGTCCCCACTTTTTAAAATACTACACCCCTCTTTACTTACTTGCGCTCTTGTCATGCTGTTAACATCTGTATCCAGGAATATTGAACAGCCAGTCTTGTATCTCTCTCAGGCTTGCTTCTATTTTGGATATAACATACCAGTTCTCAGGAGCAATCCATACTCTCAGTTCAGCTGCCTTACTTGTTAAACCTTGAGCGTTGAAATAAATGGAGCTTAACCGAGCATTCCTTTCCCTATCTTCACTCTGTCCCTAGCTACGCTGATTTCTGGCCCAAGTCTCACTTCCTACTGCTTTATCCTATGACTTGCTCCTGTTCAGAACACAATTCCCTGCCCATCTACTTTAAACCATTCAATTTAATTTCCCTGCAAGGTTCCTGATCCCACTGTGGTTCCAGAGCAGCCTGTCCCTCTTTTACAAGTTTCCTCTAACGCAAAAGAGATTCCAATGATCCATGAACCTTAATCTCTGTCCCCTGCACCAGCTCCTCAGCCAGATATTCATCTGGCCTATCTTTCTATTTCTGATGTTGCAAGCACGTGGCCCCTGCAATCACACAGAGATCACTACCCTTGAGTTCCTGCTTCTTACTTAACCAACCTTCACCCTCCCATACCTGTGCTGCCGGGCCTCATCCACAGTCTGCCGATGTCATTTGTACCAACATGTACAAAGTCCTCTAGCTATTCACTCCTCCTTGCAAAAATTTTCTGCGCCCAGACATCCCTGACCCTGGCACCTGGGAGGCAACACCTCACCCTGGGATCTCTTCTGCAGTCCAGAATTTCATGTCTGTCCTCTTCACTGAGTCTCCATAAACCATAAAGCACTGGAACAGAATTAGGCCATTCAGCCTATCAATACTACTCCACTATTTGATCACAACTCACACTACTGCAAATGTGGCCTGAAAATGCCCTATAAAGCCTCAACATTACATCCTTGCTTTTAGATTCCAGTCCTCTTGAAATGAATATGAGCATTACATTTGCCTTCCTTACTACCAACTCAACTTGCAAATGAACCTTCAGGGAATCCTGCACTAGGACTCCTGAGACTCTTTGCAACTCCAATTTCTGAATTCTCTCCTCGTTTAGAAAATAGACTGTGCTTTTATTCTTTCTTTCACAGTAAATGACATACAGTTCCCTACACTGTATTCCATATGCCATTTCCGTGCCCATTCTCCTAATCTGTCTCCATGTTTCTGCAGACTCCCTTCTTCCTCAACACTACCGGCCCCTTGACCTATTTTTATAGCATCGGCAAACTTGGCCAAATCATTAAAACATGAAAAGTAGCAAATCAAATGAGCAGAACATCAGTCATCATTGGTAGCCAACTATAGAGGGCCCCATTTATTTCCACTCTGCCTTCTGCCAGTCAGAAAATCTTCTGTCCATGTTAGTATCTTTCCTGTAATACTATGGGTTCGTATCTTGTTTAGCAACCTCAAGCATGGCATCTTGTCAAAGGCCTCCTGAAAATTCAAGTAAACACATCCTCTGACTCCTTTGTCTATCCTGTCTGTTATTTCCTCTAAGAATTCCAACAGATTTGTCAGGCAAGATTTCCTCTAAAGGAAACCATGCTGACTTCAAAATATATGATTATGAGGACACACAGTCCCCTTTCATTGTCATTTAGTAAAGCATGCATTAAGAAATGATAAAATGTTTTTCCAGAATGATATCACGAAAACACATGACAAACCAACTTAAAATCTAACAAAAACCACATAATTATAACATATAGTTACAACAGTGCAAAGCAATACCGTAATTTGATAAGAACAGACCATGGGCACAGTAAAGTCACAGAGTCTCTTGAAAGTCCCATCATCTCACACAGACGGTAAACCTCCAGCGCTGCCAACTTGCCGATGCAGCATCCTGGAAGCATCCGACCACAATCTGACTCCGAGTCCGTCCGAAAAACTCCAAGCCTCAGACCACCCCTTCGACACCGAGCACCAAGCACCATCTCTGCCGAGCACTTCGACCCCGGCCCCGGCAACAGGCAATACGCAAAGCCGAGGATTTGGGGCCTTCGTCTCCAGAGACTCTCGATTGCACAGTAGCAGCGGCAGTGAAGCAGGCATTTCAGAAATTACTCCAGATGTTCCTCTGCACTTCTCACGGCTGTCTCCATCAAATCTGGATTGTGCACAGCCCCCTAGTTACACATAATCGATATTTATTCAGAACGGCCGCGTGCGCTGTGTTGCACCGCCATCTTCTCCTCCCTCTCAAGTATTATTATGTGCCCTCAAGTATCATGAAATTGCATCATTAATAATGGACTCTAACGTATTGCCAACCATTGAAATCAGGCAAAGTGGCCTATGATTTCCTATCTTTGCCACCCTCCTTTCTTAAAGTGTGGAGTGATAGTTGCCATTTTTCCAGACCTCAGAAGCATTCCAGAACATAGAACATAGAACAGTACAGCACAGGAACACAAAGTTGTGCCGAACCAGCTAAAAAACAAATCAAAAACACCCAAGCACTATTCCCTCCTACTTAATCTTGTCCATATCCCTCCACCTTCCTTACATCCAAATGTCTCTTAAAAGCCTCTTATGCATTCCAGTGTGACGCCAAGCAAAGCTATCGGACAATTGATGCTAATGAGAGAGATAAGAAGGCAATGGGGAAACATTCAAAATGCTAATAAGAGAGAAAAGAGGGATTAACGGAAAAGAAACACAATTCAGAATATTGACAGACCGGTTGCTTTGAACCTGAACTGTTTGGAGTTTGATGAACAGGTGATACCCCAGCAGGGGGATAAAAAGAGCAGGTTTGCTAAGGCACGCGACACACCAGGAGACCACGAGACCCTGGAAAGTGCAGTGTACCCCCTCAAGTGGTGGGTGATTGGAGGACCAGTTCGCGGGAACCGACCAGAGGCTCACAGAGTGTAAAGGTACAATCGGTGGGAACCTGGGGTGTGTGTCCGCCCTTGTCTGGGTGTTGGGTTCACTACGGAAGAACAATTGTATCTGGAATGGAGGGGTCACAGTCGGTGACCACAGCGGGGATTAGAAGACATAAAAGGGTCTGCCCGAAACCAACTGCGAAGACATCAAAGGTCTGCCTGAACCAAATTGCATCCCTCTCTCTCTCTCCAATGGTACAACAACAGCGATTACTGCGAACTGCACTAAACTGAACTGAACTCTGCTTCATTTAAGACTGATCATTTTACCCCTAGACTGCGATAGAGCTTGGTTGATTCCTATTACCCTATTTCTGTGCATATGTGTGTATTATCATTGCTAACCTGTTACATTGATATCCTTACGAAGAGAGTACTGTATTACTTATGTCTTTAATAAAACTTTATTAGCTCCTAGTAATCCAGACTCCAACGAGCGTTCCATTTCTGCTGGTTTGGCAACCCAGTTACGGGGTACGTAACGTAAGTGGGAATCTCGTCCGCGATTTTGAATGCCAAATTTGGGACTGGGTAAATTGATTGGGTTAAAATTCCCGAAAGAAAGAAAGGGCAAACAGCAGAAATGGAGATTGAGGAATTTCTAAAGGCGCCAACCTTGAAGGCATTAGAGGATGCCAGGAAATAAGAATTGGCAACTGTTGCCAAACGGTTGAATCTTTTTAAGGGGAAGCCGACAATGAGGAGAGCAGAGATGCACAGAGCTATCATTGAGCATTATGTATATAAAGGTGTGTTTCCCCAAGGGGAGCTGGAGGTGGAGTCTATGAGCAAACCTGGTGGAGAAGCAGTGCAGCTGCAGATGGAAAAATTGAGACTCGAGCACGAGTTCCGAATAAAGCAGTTAGAACGGGAAGAGAGAGAGAAGCAGAAGGAAAGGGAGTTCGAGCTGGAGAAGTTAAGGATGACGTTAGAGAGGGGCCAAATGTCGAACCAAGGTGGATGGTTCAGGGCGACCCAGGAGGTTAGGTTGGTTCCCCAATTTGAGGAGGCCGATGTTGATCGGTACTTTCTACATATTGAAAAAGTCGCTGAAAGTCAGGACTGGCCAAGGGATAAGTGGGCTGGTTTGCTTCGGAGCGTACTTAAGGGGAAGGCTCAGCAAGCTTACTCGGCATTGTCCGCAGAAGATGCCCAGAGGTACGATGTGGTGAAAGAGGCTATACTCATGATTTATGACTTGGTCCCAGAGGCATACCGGCAGAAGTTCCGGAATGTGAGGAAGCAGTGGGGCCACACGTATTTAGAGTTTGCCCGTGAGATGCAGATGTATTGTGAGCGTTGGTGCGCCTCAGAAGGGGTCAATAGGGATTATGACAGACTGCTACAGCTAATACTGATTGAGCAATTTAAAGGTTCTGTCCCTGAATGTATGTGTCATGGTCCAGATCGGGGTCCCTTTAAATTTAGCTTGTTTATGTTACGATCCAGACCGTTGATTCCCTGTTTTCCAATGTTCCTCAACTTTGGTGATTAGAGGCAATTAACACTCGGCTGAACTGGTAGTTTATAATCTCCGGCTTTCAGTCGTCCGGTGCGGGATCATCTGCAAAGTCACGGCATGCCAATGTCATCTGGCCGGAGCAAGCCTTGTCTCCGCCCGAAGCGAGTGTCAGTAATTCGCTTTTCCTCACCGGAGCAACCCTGTCCAGTTACCATGCCGAAGCGAGCCTGCAAAGTTTCCTCATCAAGGTGGGTCCGTCAGTTAACCCGCTGGAGAGAATCAAGAGCCGCTGTCGACTGTTCCCAGGCCGAGTCAAAAGCTCAGCACTACCTGGAGGTTCCAAACACCACGTCCTGGCTCCGGCGGCATCCAAGTACCATGTCCACATCCTGGCCCTGGCGGCATTCAAGTACCATGTCAAGTCCTGGCCCCGGCAGCGTTCAAGTACCATGTCAAGTCCTGGTCCTCGTGGCTTTCAAGTACCATGTCAAGTCCTGGCCCTGGTGGTGTTCAAGTACCATGTCAAGTCCTGGCCCTGGTGGCTTTCAAGTACCATGTCAAGTCCTGGCCCTGGTGGCATTCAAGTACCATGTCAAGTCCTGGCCCTGGTGGTGTTCAAGTACCATGTCAAGTCCTGGCCCTGGCGGCTTCCAGTTCTGAATCTAGTCCTGGCCCTGGCGGTCTGTGATTCCTGTCCTACCCCCTTGTCTGAATCCCTTCTCTGCCCCTCTCACCTCTAGCCCTCGTCTGCAGCCCCCGCCTGCTCTTCAGTCTAGTTCCATCACTGGAGCTAGATAGGTGCTGTCTGGTGTTCATTCATATTGGTCTTGACTTGTCTTGTCCACGCCTCTGTCGGGTAAGTCTGGCCGTCTTGCCATTGCCCCGTGGAGAGTCATGTCTTGTCCTGTCCTTGCCTCCATGGGGTAAATCAGGCCGTTTTGCCGTTGCCTATGGAGTGTCACGAGTCCTGGCCCTATGTCCTGTACCCAAGGAGGGGTCCCGGCTCTCTGTTCTGTGTATGTGTCCATGGTTCCATGTACCTACTCTCCCGAGACCGAGGCTCTCTGTTCCCATATTCCTCCTCACCCTAGCCCATGTCATGTCCATGCCTGGTTCTGGGGTCCGAGCCCGAGGTAAGACCCAGGTACTGGGTCCTTGCCCAGTCTTGGACTCGGAGTCCATACCCTAGCCTCTTCATGTCTCCTCTAGTTCTGGGAGCCGATTCCGAGTCCAAGCCCAGACCCTTGGTCCCAGCCTAGTCGTAGTCCTGAGTCCTTATCCTGTTCACTATTCCTGCTTCTGGCTTTCTCTCCTGGTATCGTACAATAAGCTAAATCTAAGTAACCTCACAAGATGTGTCTTGCATTTGGGTCCACCCTTGCTCCCTATGCCCCCGCCATTGTGACAGTATGAGGCCCTATCTAGATGAGAAAGAGGCAGAAACCTTAGCCGCAACTGCTAAGTTAGCGGATGTGTACGCGTTAACACACAACGTTTACCCCGAGTAAAAGCTACCAGAAGGGTAGTCGAGAGGGCGGAGAAAGTCTGCCGGAAAAGCCAGAAAGTAAGTCGGGGACTAGTGAGATGGATAAGGAAGACTGGAAGCAGTTTGGTAGGAAGTCTCCTGGGGTCATATGGGAAAGCCGGTCACATTGCGTCCAGGTGTTTTGCCCCAAAGAAGGAGACGGGGAAAGGAAAAACGACGACTCCAACTGGCTGTATTGAGCCGGCAAATAAACCGCTAGGGAAGAAGAGGTCTGATAGATTTCAGGAAGGGCAGGAGAAGTTTATTTTGGCTGGATTGGTGTCAGTGAAGGAGGGGTCAAACCCAGTTCCAGTACGGATCTGGAGAGACACTGGGGCTTGTCAGACATTGATCTTAAGGAGGGTGTTAGACTTTAGTTCAGAGACCGAGACTGGGGAGGTCAGTGTAATAAAAGCCATTGGGAAAGGGACTGAAGCAGTACCTTTGCACCAGGTACACCTAGAAAGCGACTTGGTCTCCGGACCAGTCACGATATGGGTGAGGCCCAAATTACTGATGGAAGACATGGAGGTCTTACTCGTGGAGATGTGTACCCCGCAGTAAAGCTGACGAGCAAGCCTGCCAGGACTGAGGACCCGCCCATGGACTCACAGGTTTATCCCATTTGCGCAGTGACTCGGCGCATGTCCAGAAAGGCTGCCGAAGCGAAGGTAGATTTAGCTGAGACGTTTTTACCAGCCTTGTACCAGGGGTGGGGGTGGGGGGGGGGGGTTAGAAAGTGAGAAGAAGGAGCATAGTGGAGCAGAAGGAAGTGAGGGAGTTGAGGTAGATTTATCATTAGCGAGAAAGGAATTTATACAGGCACAGGAACGAGACGAGGAGCTGATGATTTTGACGGAGACAGTTCTCTCCGAAGCAGAAATAAAGGAACCAATGGGCTATTATGTGAAGGAGGGAGTACTAATGAGGAAGTGGAGACCAAGTACCATGCCCGCAGATGAGGAGTGGGGGGTGGTACACCAGATGGTAGTGCCGAAAATTTATAGGGACAAAATTTTTAACCTGGCCCACAAGATACCCCTCGGTGGACATTTTGGAGTGAGGAAAACAGTCGATAGAATTATGAAAGTTTTACTGGCCGAACATGAGGAAGGATATTATTGAATATTGTAGGCGATGTCATTTATGTCAGGTGGTAGGAAAGCCGAACCAGGTCCTGCCTAAAGCGCCCCTTCGACGGATACTCGCTTTCGGGGAACCTTTTTCCCGAATAATTGTGGATTTTGTCGGTCCCCTGCCCAGAACTGCGAGTGGGCGAGAGTATGTGATGACTATGATGTGCACCGCCACCAGGTTTCCGGAGGCTGTGCCTCTGGCAAACGTCAAGGCTCCCGCAGTGGTAAAGGCGCTTGTGAAATTTTTCACTACAGTGGGGCTGTCCAGGGAAATCCAGTCAGATCTGACGAGTGTCTTCACATCTCACACATTCCGAAGGATGTTGGATGAGATGGGAGCAAAGCAGATTTTGGCCTCCGCGTACCACCCAGGGTCCCAAGGGGCGTTGGAAAGATTCCACGCAACATTAAAGACCATGATTAAAATTTATTGCCGAGAGAATGCTAGGGACTGGGATGATGCCTTGCCTCTTCTGCTATTTGCTGTAAGGGACACAGTTCAGGAGTCATGGGGGTTCAGTCCATTTGAGCTCGTCTTCGGTCATTGGCCCAGAGGACCCCTGACCTTACTGAAAGAGCAATGGTCCAGTCCGGCGGTACAAATCAATGTAATTGACTATGTTTTAAAATTTCGTGAGAGGCTTAAAAGGATCTATGACCTTGCCAAAGAAAATCTATGACACTCCCAAACTAAAATGAAACAATGGTATAATAGACGTGCCAGTGAACAAGTGTTTCAAGTGGACGATCAGGTCTTAGTTCTCTTTCCAGTGGTAACCAACCCCCTCCAGGCGAGATTCCACGGTCCGTACAAGGTGATTAAAAAGATAGACCCTTTGAATTATGTTATCGAAATGCTGGACAGGCGTAAGCCAACACAATTAGTACACATTAATATGTTAAAGGCTTACCACGATCAGAAAGCAGATCTAGTTGGTGTTATCACAAAAATTAATGAGGCTGGGGTGCCAAATGATAAGGGGAAGACCCATCTTGAAAAGATAAATATGGTGCTGACCAGATTGGAGAACTCTATTGTTTTGGCCAACTTTGCTGATAAGGTCTCTCACTTAACCCCCAAACACAGTGAGCCGCTGACAAAGCTAATTAACCAGCATGCGGATGTGTGTCCGGATGTCCCGAGGCGATGCAAAGGGACGGTACATGATGTTGTTGTCATCTCAGACCAGCCTATTAAGCAACACCCCTATAGGATGAACTTGGAAAAGGGCAAGCTATGGAGAAAGAAATTGAACACATGCTAGCCACAGATATTATTAGGCCATCCAAATCGGAATGGGTGTCTCTCTGTGTGGTTGTCCCGAAAGTCGATGGGAGCATACGATTCTGTACAGAGTACAGAAAAGTGAACACCATCACAAAAACTGATGTGTACCCCATCCCAAGGGTAGACGATTGCATCGATAAAGTGGGGAGAGCTAAGTACATCACAAAGATCAATTTGCTAAAAAGGTACTGGTGCATTCCTTTAACCGACCGGGCTAGAGAAATCTCAGCAATTGTCACTCCATCTGGGTTATACGAGTATAACGTTTTACCTTTTGGCATGAAAAACGCCCCAGGGTCCTTCCAAAGGATGATTAATTCAGTGATAAAAGGGTTAAAGAACGCAGAAGCGTATATTGACGATTTAGTGGTCTGGAGTGACACGTGGGAGGAGCACATTGTGGCAGTAGAGGATCTGTTTAAACGGCTGTCTGAAGCCAACCTGACAGTGAACCTCGCGAAAAGTGAATTTGGCCACGCGCAGGTCACTTACCTGGGATTTGTGGTAGGACAGGGGCAGCTGGCACCGATGCAGGCTAAGGTGCAGGCTATCTCTGAAGTTCCCATCCTGACGGACAAGAGAGCCCTGAGAAGGTTCTTGGGGATGGTGGGGTACTATCGGAAGTTTTGCAAAAACTTTGCTGATATTACCCTCCCTCTTACTAAGCTCTTGCCGAAGAATGCGAAGTTTGTGTGGGACGAGCTTTGTCAACAAGCCTTCGAGAGTCTGAAGGCGATTCTGTGTCACCACCCTGTATTGAATGTGCCTGACTTTTCAAAACCCTTCTCCCTAGCAACAGATGCTAGCGACGAAGCGGCCGGGGCAGTGCTGTTGCAGACAGACAAAGAGGGGGTTGAGAACCCAGTGGCTTATTTTTCTCATAACTTTAATGTCCATCAGAGAAATTATTCCTCTGTGGAGAAGGAATTACTGGCAATCATACTAGCATTACAATATTTTGAGGTTTATATTTGTCCGGGATGAAACCACTGATAATTTACACTGGTCACAATCCATTAGTGTTTTTGGCCACTATGAAGGATAAAAACAAAGGGTTACTAAGTTGGAGCCTGGTCTTACAGGAATTTGATATTAAAATAAAACATATAAAAGGAACAGACAATGTGATTGCTGACTGTCTGTCAAGGTGTTAAAACTTGGAGTTCTCTGTATTAGCCGAATAGCTGATGACTACCTGTATATTAGTGTGTATCTAATAATGTGCATTCATGCCCATAATTTTTACCCCGGTACAAATCTTTTTAAGGGTGGGGGTGTGACGCCAAGCAAAGCTATTGGACGATTGATACTAATGAGAGAGATAAGAAAGACAATGGAGAAACATTCAAAATGCTAATAAGAGAGAAGAGAGGGATTAACAGAAAAGAAACACAATTCAGAATATTGACAGACCAGTTGCTTTGAACCTGAAGTTTGAAGTTTGATGGACAGGTGATACCCTAGCAGGGGGATTAAAAGAGCAGGTTTGCTAAGGCACGCGACACACCAGGAGACCACGAGACCCTGGAAAGAGCAGTGTACCCCCACAAGTGGTGGGAGTTTGGAGGTCCAATTCGCAGGAACCGACCAGAGGCTCACAGGGTGTAAAGGTACGATCGGTGGGAACCTGGGGTGTGTGTCCACCCTTGCCTGGGTGTCGGGTTCACCACGGAAGAACGATCGTATCCGGAATGGAGGGGTCACAGTCAGTGACCACAGCGGGGATTAGAAGACATAAAAGGGTCTGCCCGAAACCAACTGCGAAGACATCAAAGGTCTGCCTGAACCAAATTGCATCCCTCTCTCTATCTCTCTCTCTCTCCAACGGTACAACAACAGTGATTACTGCGAACTGCACTAAACTGAACTGAACTCTGTTTCACTTAAGACTGATCATTTTACCCCTAGACTGCGATAGAGCTTGGTTGATTCCTATTACCCTATTTCTGTGTATATGTGTGTATTATCATTGCTAACCTGTTACATTGATATCCTTACGAAGAGAGTACTGTATTACTTATGTCTTTAACAAAACCTTCTTAGTTCCTAGTAATCCAGACTCCAACGAGCGTTCCATTTCTGCTAATTTGGCAACCCAGTTACAGGGTACGTAACACCAGATATCTATAAAACTCTGAGTAAAAAACTTCATATCCTCTTTGAACTGATCCCCTCTTGCCTTCAATGCATGCCTTCTGGTATTAGATACTTCTATCCGAACTGAAACTCCCTGTCCACTCTACCTATGCCTCTCATAATCTTATAAACCTCTATCAGATCTCTCATCAGCTTCCAATGCTCCAGAGAAAACAACCCAAGTTTATCTAGTTCTTGTGATAACACATGCCCTCTAAACCAGGCAGCATCCTGGTAAACCTCTTCTGCACCCTCTCTAAATCCTCAACATCCTTCCTATAGTGGAGTGACCAGAACTGTATGCAATACTTCATATATGGTTTCTCCATAGTCTTATAAAATTGCAAATAAACTCTTGTGTTTTGAACTCGATACGTCAACTAACAAAAACAAGCATTCTATAAGCCGCCTTCTTCTTCTTAACCACCTTATCAACCTGTGTAGACACTTCCAAGGAGCTATGAACTTGGGCCCCAAGATCTCTCTGCTCAGCAATACATACCCTAGCCTCAGGTACTTGCCCTTAACAGTGTACTGCCTCTTTGCATTTGCCTTACCAAAGTGCAACACCTCACATTTATCTGGGTTAAACTCCATCTGCCATTTCTCAACCCATATCTGTAACTGATAGATATCATGCCTTTCTCTTTGCCGGTCTTCTGCACTACCCACATCTCCACAAATCTTGGTATCATCTGCAAATTTACTAATCCACCCATCTACATTTTCATCTGGGTCATTTATATACATCACAAACAGCAGAGGTCCCAGCACAGATTCTTGCAGAACTCCAATAATTACAGATCTCCAGCTTGAACAAGTCCCTTCAACCACTCCCCTCTGCCCTCTATGCGCAAGCCAGTTCTGAATCCAAACAGCCACTTTGCTGCAGATCCATGCATCGTAATCTTCTGGATTAGCCTCCAGTGAGGTACTTTATCAATTGAGTCATTCTTGAAAGATTATTACTAATACCTCCACTATCTCTTCAGCCACCTCTTTCGAACACTGAGGTATAGTCCATCTTGTCCAGATGACTTGTCTTCCTGTAGTTCTTTCAGCTTCCCATGAACCTTCTTTTTAGTAATAAAGACTACACTCACACTCGCTTCCTCCCTCAGACACTCTTGAATTTCTACCATGCCACTGGTGTCTTCCAAATGAGGGCTGCAGCAAAATACATAATCAATTTCTCTGCTATTCCTTTGTCTCCCATTCCTACCTCTCCAGTGTAATTTTCTAGCAGTTCAATATTCAGTCTTTCCTCTCTTTTACTTTTTGTATATCTGAAAAGAATTTTGTTATCCTCTTTTATATTATTGGCTAACTTACCTTCATATCTTATACTCCTTATTGCTTTTCTAGTTATCTTCTGTTGGTTTTTAAAAGATTGCCAATACTTTAGCTTCCCACCAATTTTTGCTATATTTTATGTCCTCTGTTTTGCTTTCATGCTGTTTTTGAGTACCCTTGTCAACTATGGTTACCTCACCCTCTCCTTAGAGTGCTCCTTCTTCTTTGGGATGATTTGATCCTGTATCTTTCAAATTACTTCCAGAAACCACTGCTGTTGCTGCCTGCCATCTTCCCTGCTAGTGTCCCCTTCCAATCTATTTTGGTCATCTCCTCTTTTATGTCCCTGTAGCTCCCTATACTCCATTGTAATGCTGACATATCTCAAAATACAGTGTGAAATCTTTTATATTGTGATTACTCCCTTCTAAAGGTTTCTTTAACTTAAACTCCGTAATCAAATCTGATTTATTGCACAACACCCAGTCCAGAATTGTCTTTTACCTAGTGGGATTGACCACAAGCTTGACTAAAAAGCCATCTGATAGGCATTCTACAAATTCCTTGTCTTGGAATCCAACACCATCCTGGTTTCCCAATTTATCTGCATATTGAAATCCTCCTTGACCATCATAACATTGTCCTTTTTACATGCCTTTTATATCCGACATCCTGGCTACTGTTTGAAGGCCTGTATATAACTCCCATCAGGGACTTTTTACCCTTGCAGTTTCCCAACTCAGTTCACTAGGATTCTACATATTCTGATCCTATGTCATTTCTTTCTTAGGATTTCATTTCACATCTTACTAAGAAAAGCACCTCTCCCCCTCAGCCTATCTGCCTATCTTTCAATACAATGTGTATCCTTGGATGTTAAGCTCCCAGCTGTGATCTTCTTTCAGAACATCACACTTACCAAATTCTAACTATGCTACAAGAACATCTACCTCACTTTGTATACTGTGTGCATTCAAATATAATACCTTCAGTTCTATATTTACCAACCTTATCTTCAATTTTATCAACATATTGCCAGATGTGAGGGGATCCAGGAGTACCCCTATTAACTGTTTGAAGAGAGACAGAGAGAGATATTCATCATTGATGGTTTGCTTGGAAAGGAGAGAGAGACAGAGTTATTTACCACCAATATGTTGTTTTTGGAAGAGAGAGAGAGAGAGACGAAGATTAATGTTTGGACCGTCACTTTAAGGCATTGGAAGTAACTTTGGATTTTTACTAAGTTTGGAGTTGGAGACAGCACCAAGCAGCTCGAAAGTTGCTATGGTGACCGAAGGCAGTGGACACTCGATGTTATGATTTTCAGCTGGTTATTGATGTTACTTTCAAGGACTTGTTGCCTGCTTGTGCACTCCTTTACAGACAAAGGAGGGAGGGACTCTTTGAATGACAGGTGATGCTCAGCCTGGTGAAATAAATGAGAGGTCAGATGATACAGACCTCAGGACACATGATCTGGACACTGAATGAGCATTGTTGTGCCCGCAGAGAAAGTGGGTTTTGGAGCTTCGATCAGGTGGATCGATCTAAATTGCTATTCCATCGGTGAAAAAGGTGTTGACCGGTGGGGAGTTGTCTATGTGTCCACCCTCGCCTGGGTGATAGATCCACCACAGAAAACCGGTCCCCCTGGTTAAAGTCACAGTCGGTGACTTGTAAAGGATTTCGGAGGATGACAAGAAGATCGACAGCATCAGCTCACCTGAAGACTCAACTCACTCACTCTCTCTCTCTCTCCATCACTACTCAACTAAATACCACGAACTGAACTGAACTGAACTTTACTCAATATCGTAAGACTGTATCATTTTACCCCTAGACTTAAAGAAGCTTGGTTTTTCATACATATATATTCCACACTTACTTTTATATATAATTATTGCTAACCTGTTTGCTTTATTTACATTTATATTACTGTATTGCATAGTTACTAATAAATATTATTAGTTTATAGCAATATGAGACTCCAAAGTGTTTTCCATCTCTGCTAGTTCTTAACCCCCGTCATGGGGTACGTGACACAAACGTTAAATTCTTCTACATTTTTAAACCTTCTTTTGTCTTATTCTTCATTCTTGAGTTTTCAGTAACCTCTCTTGCTCTGTCCTTCCCTTTTATTTTATCCATACTTTTCCAAGCTGTTGAAGCCACCCACTACTGTTTAGTTTAAAGTCCTATCCAGAGCCCTAGTTATGTGATTTGCCAGGACTCTCATTTCAGCATAATTCGGATGGAGTTCACCCCATTGGAACAGCTCCCCTTCCATAATACTGGAGCCAATTTCCCATAAATTCAAACCCACATCTTCCACACTAATCTTTGAGTTACACATTTTTCCCTTTGATCTTATTAACCTTCTGCCAATTCAACATGAAATTCAAAATAAGACCTATATCAGTGAAAGCTAATTGTGTTAAAATGTCCATCAAAATGGAACTTCATTGGACTAGAGTCAATGAAAACCTTCAGTTATATTGTTTAAAAACAATGAAGTCCTGCTCAATAGCTATCTTGATTTTAAACGTCTCAACTTTTTCAAATTTTCCATGAACTAATTTATCTTTGTTTCTGTTGCTTACTGTACCCTGCATGTATTCAAATGTGACATCTTCACCCGTTTTTCAAGTTTGTCTCTGTGTTGCTTCAAGTTAAATTCTTATCCCTTTCTCAATGTTTTGCCTTATTCTTTATTCTGGAGTCTTCAGTTACCTCTCCTGCACTCTCCTTCCCTTTTACTTCATCCATACCTTTCCAAGCTGTTGAACTCACTGCCCCACCACTTAGTTTAAAGCCCTAATCACAGTGTCATTGTGCAATTGACCAGGACCCTGATCCTAGCCTGTATTCCTCTCACTGTCACTGTCTGACTGCACACTTCCTCTTTGAGCCATTCACAATCAGAAGTGATGACTGCTGCTAGCCCTGAAAGGACACCCCTTCAACAATATCCAAATGGGTATACCTGTTAGTAGGGAGGCAGAGTGGAGATACGCCTCTACCAAAGGAGGTGTAAGGCACTGCTTCCCTCTGATATCCTGGAGGTCACCCGTGAGCAAGGTGTAGCACATGCTCAGCCGCCCTGATCAGGGTCACGTGAAACCATGGGAGCATGTGGTGGATGGCCAGTGGAACAGCCGGTGCATATCACAAGTCCTGGCTATACGACCACTGACGGCAAGCAGATAATCTCTGAAGAGTATTGATAATGGCTGGGGTCACCCAATCTTGTACAGACACTGTCCGCAAGAAGGCAATAGCAAACCACTTCTGTAGAGAAATTTGCCAAGAACAATCATTGTCAAGACCATGATCGCCCACGACATACGACATGGCACAGAATGAATGATTGTGAGTGAGGGGAATGGGGGAATGGCCACAGCAAACCCTACGGAGTGTCTATACCCTCTCTTTTCCTGGTGGTCACCCATTTACCTGAAGCCTCAGTAAAGGTTTCATGTAAGAGGTTCTCAGCTTCATAGATGGCTCTAAGTATATCCAGCTCCAGCTGCAGTTCCTTGATCTGGTCTGTCTGCTCAATTAAAACTAGTTTGGTTTCACTCCCAATCTCACTAGGATAGAATATCAAAAATATTGATGTCAAAAATAACTTCTGTAATTAAGCACTCTGCAATGTGAAGACACTGTTTATAAAATTGTATAACATGATGTTTTAAAGCACTGTTACTTTTTACATGTGTACAGAAATCAATTGATCATAGCAGTCAAAATTACTGCTATAACATGATTGATTAGAAAGAAAAATTGAAGAATTGTGTTTTAAAGATATCTTGATAGCTGTTGCAGCATTTAACTGACCTAGTACAAAAGGTTAAACAGAAAAGTTCCATTCTGTGGTTCATGACCTCTTGCAGAATAAATAATGACAATTTCTGCACACTTTAAAGTTTCATTTCCTTTCTATAGCCAAGTAGATCAGATGACTGATTTGCTCATTTGCTGTTGTCTGTTCTTTTGTTTCAGTCTAGGAAAAGCCATAAAAAGGCAACCTGACACCTTGAACTTTCTTTATGTTTTACTAAATAATTGTTTGCAAATAAAGATACAACATCTGGATAATATTCTGGTTAACAATAACAAAAACGAACTGTAGGGCAATGTGTTTGTGATGAGTTTCGAATGTTTCCAGCTGTTGTTTGTTTAAATGCAGTGTCTTCAACAGTTTTGTTACTCTGCTTCTGGTAAGTTAATGGGATGAGTAACAACGTCACTGAGAAAAATCTCACTCAAGCACCTCATAAAATGCTGCCAAAACTGCGAGATGTGCAGTTCAATAACCTCTCAGACATTTATACACAGTCTGGGCAGACTATGGCAGCCTTCTTTGGAGTGTCTCTGTGAAATATGGCTTAAATTATCGGTTTCAATGTCTCAGTAATTCATGCTGCACATATATCTTAAACAAAATAGAAGAAAATGATTACCTGGCACAAGAAAAAACATCAATTTTGTTGCATACTGAAGGAATATTTATACACGTATATGTTAAATCACCAAGAACAAAACATTAACGGTCAATGAACGATGATCATTCAGTTGCTTTCAAACCTTTGTGCTCCCAGTAATTACTATTTTTGAGAATACTTGTCATCATACCATTCTGATAATGAAAACAAAGCTTATAAACATTATAATATTAACAAATGAAGGGTGCCATATTGCTAATGGAATCTGAATTATGTTTAATATCACTGGTGTAGGTCGTGAAATTTGTTGTTATGTAGCAGAGGTACATTGCAATACATAAAATTGTAAATTACAACAAGTAAAGACATATTAAAAAGTTACATTAAATAAATAGTGCAAAAAAAGAGTGAAAAAAGTAGTGAGGTAATGTTCATGGGTTCAATGTCCATTCAGAAATCTGATGGCAGAGGGGAAGTGGCTGTTCCTGAATCACTGAGTGTGTGCCTCCAGGCTTCTGTACCTCCTGATAGATGGTAGAAATGAGAAGAGGGCATGCCCTGGGTGATCGGGGGCCTTAACGATAGATGCCACATTTTTGAGGCATCACTCACTGAAGGTGTCCTGGATGCTGGGGAGGCTGGTGCCCATGATGGAGCTGACTGAGTTCACAACTTGCTGCATCTTATTTCAATCCTGTGCAGTGCCTCCCTTCCCCCACAGCAGACAGTGATGCAGCCAGTTGAAATGGTATCCACAGTACATCTGTAGAAATTTGCGACTGTCTTTGGTGATTACCAAATCTCCTCAAACTCCTAATGAAATATAGCTGCAGTCGTGCCTTCTTTGTAGCTGCATCAATATGTTGGGCCCAGGATAAACCCACAGAGATGTTGACATCCAAGAACTTGAAATTTCTCATCCTTTCCTGTACTGATTACTCGATGAGGACTGGTGTGTGTTCCTTTTCTGATGTCCACAATCAGTTCTTCGGTCTTTCTGATGTTGAGTACAAATTTATAGGTGGAATTTCAGCTATGCCTAGTCACACAGGAATGGGTGTGCGGAGAGTCGAGCAATGGGTTAATCACACATCCTTGAGGTGCGCCAGTGTTGATTATCAGTGAGGCGGAGATGTTATTTCCAAACCAACTGTGCCCAGACTGTGGTCTTTCAGTGAGGAAGTCAAGGATCCATTTGCAGAGGGAGGCCCAGGTTTTGGAGCATTTTGACCAGAACTGAAGGGATGATTGTGTTAATAGATTAACATAACTGGATATATTCTCAACTATCAGGTGCAATAATAATAATTTTGCATTGTGAAGCAATACAAAACTATCAGGTGCAATTCACCCATATCTGCTGTCCTGTAAAGCAAAAAAAAACAACTGAAGGCTCTCTATCTTTCTCCTGATGGTAGTAATGAGAACAGGGCATGACCAGGGTGATGGAGCTCCTTAACGATGGACGCTGCCTTTATGAGGAATCTCTTCTTGAAGATGTCCTGGATCCTATGGAGGCTAATGCTCACGATGGAGCTGACTAACTTTACAACTCTCTGCAGCTTACTTCGATCCTGTGCAGTTGCTCCTCCTCCCCACCCTCCCCCCCATTCCAGACGGTGATACAGCCAGTTAGAATGCCTCCATGGTATAAATGTAGAAATTTGTGAGAGTCTTTGGTGACATACAAAATCTCTAACTCGTAATGGACTATAGCCACTATTGTGCCTTCTTTGTAGCTGAATTGATATGATGGGTCCAAGTTAGATCCTCAGAGATATTGACACCAGGATCTTGAAATAGCTCAGTCTTTTCTCTTCTGATCCCTCTATGAGGACTGGTGTGTGTTCCCTTACCTTACCTGTTCTGATGTCCACAATCAGCTCTTTGGTCTTATTGACACTGAGTGTGAGGTTGTTGCTGTGATACTCAAATAGCTGATATATCTTTTTCCTGTTCACCCTCTTGTCTCTATCTGAGATTCTACCAACAATGTTTGAATTGTCAGTGCTTTTTGAAAAATGGACTGTGAGACTATTCTCAGCCAATTTTTATGCCGTCTCTGGCATTTGCAAAACATTAATTACTTCTATTATGCGTCACCCGCAATGGCAAGAAGTCTATGGAGGACAAGATTTAATTATTTAAATGGGAATTTCACAATCCGAATCCTGCAACCTGCACATAATGCTGATTCATACGTTTCAGGATCTTTATATCTATCACAAATGGACAGTGTGCATTCCCAGTCACAGCCAGGTTGTACATTGAGTATTGTGGGAGGTAGTAGTAGTAGTGTGAATACTTGAGTTGAGCGTGACGTTGCCTGAAGGGCTTGTCTATTGGTGGGTTCTCAGCTGGCTGATCCTGGATCCGCATATTTAGAGGGGTTTCCAGACCACACAACTCAGCCCCCTTAGCCACTTGCTGCCTGCTGTGGGACTTAATCTGGGATGTTATGGTGGGGTCCCTTAATGGTGAATGTCTCTGCATGACTTTGTTTAACATCGGGAGGCTGATGCTTGGGCAGTCACTATACAGTCCTTCACAGATTGCAAACGGGGATGCAAAATGACTGGAAAGCGTTCACTGTAGTAGCCTTCTTCCGCTTTCACTACCATGTCAGTGGAGCTGACATTATCTTCTGTCAGCTCCACTGCTGAAGTCTTGGTAGGATCACTCTTTCTCTGGATCCTTCCCCTTGACCTTACCGCTATGGGTGACCCTACCAAGGGCTACTTGTGAGGTAGCTAAATTCCCGCCTGCTTTGCTCTCGGGATCTCAGGATGTCCCAAGCCTCTCCACTACGGTGAGATGGAGATCCTGGTGGGGAAAGAATCTCATGTTAGTATGAAGGGATTCATTTCACTTCAAGGCCTTCAGCTACTCATTATTCTCTTACTTCTGTGGTAAGGTTAAGAATTTACAAAGAACACAGTTTATGCATAGAGCAACAACATTTCTTCAGTAATTTACTATTAGCAAACAATATAAGGAGTACTATTGAAGCAAATGCATGAAAGTGCTTTTTTATATGTGTTTGTATATGTGCGTGTGCTGGAGAGAGAGAGAGAGTGAGAGAGCAAAAAAGAGACAGAAAGAATATCAATAAGGGGTGTGAGTTTTTGAGGTTGTGTTGATTTTAGGGTGCATCTAGCCCAATGGGATGTTCCTCACAACACCACCCCAATTTCTGCTTTGCACTGCTTCCACTTGTGCGCTGTGCTTGCCAAAGGTATTTGGAAAGTATGTCTCTCCTCACAGATTTGCAACTGCTGGTCGTCCATTTTTCTGGCCGGAAATTGATGCTGGAGATTTGTGTTTACTGTTATCGTCAATATTTGCTAAACTACCAAGAACAAGTTTCTGTACATTACCTTAATGCAATTACAGCACCAGAAGAAAGAAAATCTAGAGATTACTGTATATTATATCAGAAAAAATAGAAACAGGTTTTATATTCACATTTTGCAATTTATGAGACTTACCCATTGTAGATATCACCGTTCACACAAGAACAACTCTTAAGTTCTTGTGAAAATGACTAAACTGGAACATATTTATTACAGAAAGACTATCAATTCCAACTTAAATTTTATCTGTCCACTGCATGAATACATTTGCACAGAATCAGAATCGGAATATGTCATGAAATTTGTTGTTATATTGCAGCACACAATAATAAAAAAGCTATTAATTACAGTAAGAAGGATATGTATATACATTAAGAAAAGTTAATAAATAGTGCAAAAAGAGAAAGAAGTAGTGAGGAAAAATACACAACTGAGAGTTCTGTACCTCCCTCCTGATAGTAGTAATGAGAACAGGGCATGCCCTGCGTGATGGAGGTCTATATAATGGATGCCGCCTTTTTGAGGCATCTCTTCTGAAGTTTTCCTGGATCTTATGGAGGCTAATGCTCATGATGGAGCTGACTAAGTTTATGACTCTGCAGCTTAATTTAATCCTGTGAAGTAGCACCCTCTTCCCCACCCCCCATTCCAGACACTGATGCAGTCAGTTAGCATGCCCTTCATGATACAAATGTAGAAATTTGTGAGTATATTTGGTGACAAACCAAATCTCCACCAACTCATAATGAAATATAGCTACTGTTGTGCCTTCTGTATAGCAGAATTAATATGTTGGGTCCAGGTTAGATCTTCAGAGATATTGACACCCAGGAACTTGAAATAGCTCAAACAACAGGAATTCTGCAGATGCTGGAAATAGCTCAGTCTTTACACCACTGATCCCTCTATGACGACTGGTGTGTGTTCCCTTACTTTAACCGTTCTGACGTCCCCAATCAGCTCTTTGGTCTTACTGACACTGAGTGTGAGGTTGTTGCTGTGACACTCAACTAGCTGATAATCTCACTCCTGTACACCTCTCACCATCATCTGAAGTTCTGCCAACAATGGTTGAATCATCAGCAAACTTATAGATGGCATTTGATCTGTGCCCAGCCACATAGTCATGGGTATAGAGAGAGCAGAGCAGTGGGCTAAGCACACATCCCTGAGGTGTGTCAGTGTTGATTGTCAGCGCTGATTCTCTTTATGAAAAATAATGTTCTCAGCCAATTTTTATGCCGTATCTGGCATTTCCCAAAACATTAATTATTTCAGTTACGCATCACCTGCAATGGCAAGAAGTCTGCAGAGGACAAGTTTTAATTATTTAAATGGAAATGTCACAATCAGAATCCTGCACCTGCACATATTGCTGATTCATATGTTTCAGGATCTTTATATCTATCACAAATGGACAGTCTGCATTCCCAGTCACACCCAGGTTGTACATTGAGTATTGTGGGAGGTAGTAGTAGTAGTGTGAATACTTGAGTTGAGCATGACATTGCCTGAAGGGCTTGTCTATTGGTGGGTTCTCAGCTGGCTGATCCTGGATCCGCATATGTAGAGGGGTTTCCAGACCACACAACTCAGCCCCCTTAGCCACTTGCTGTTTGCCATTGGACTTAATCCGGGATGTTAGGGTGGAGTTCCATATGGAAAATGCCTCTGCATGACTTGGTTGAACATGGAGTGGATAATGCTTGGGCATCAATATTTGCCGAACTTCCAAGAAAGAGGTTCTGTACAAAGCCTTATCATAATTACAGCACCAGAAAGAAATAAAAAATCAAGAATAGATAATGAAAGAATAATAGGATATAATAAAAAAAAATGGAGATTACTGTATATTATATCAGGAAAAATAAAAATCGGTTTTATATTCACATTCTGCAATTTATGAGAATTACGCATTGTAGATATCACCGTTCACACAAGAACAACTCTTACATTCTTGTGAAAGTGACTAAACTGGAACACATTTATAACAGAAAGGCTAGCAATTCTAATTTAAATTTTATCTGTCGACTGCATGAATATGTTTGCACAGAATTGGAAATCAGGTTTAATATCACTGGCATATGTCTTGAAATTTATTGTTATACAGCAACAGTACATTGCAATGCATAATAATAAAAGCTGTAAATTATGATAAGAAGGCTATGTATATATTTTAAGAAAGGATAAGTAAGTAGTGCAAAAAGAGAAAAAAAAGGTGAGGAAGTGTTCATGGGTTCAATGTCCATTCAGAAATCTGATGGCAGAGAGAAAGAAGTTGTTTCTGAATCATTGAATCCCTTAGGCTTCAGTACCTCCTCCCTGATGGTAGCAATGAGAAGAGGACATGTTCTGGGTGATGGGGGTCCTTAATGATGGATGTCACCTTCCTGAGGCACCACTCGTTGAAGATGTCCTGGATGCTGGGGGCGGGGGGCGAGTGCCAGTGATGGAGCTGACTGAGTTCACAAATTTCTGCAGCTTATTCCAATTCTATGCAGTGGACCCCATACTAGACGGTGATACAGCCAGTTCGAATGCTCTCCATGGTACATCTGTAGAAATTTGCAGATGACATACCGAATCTCCTCAAGCTCCTAATGAAATACAGCTGTTGTTGTGCCTTCTTTGTAACTGCACCAATATGTTGGGCCCAGGATAGATCCTCAGGGATGTTGACACACAGAAGTTTGAAATTGCTCACTCTCTCACTCTTTTCACTTCTGATCCCTCCATGAGGATTGGTGTGTGTTCCCTTGTGTTAACCTTTCTGAAGTTCACAATCAATTCTTTGGTCTTACTGACCTTGAGTGCAAGGTCACATAATGCGACAGGAAAATAATTTTTTTCCATGAACTTTCACTTAACAAATTGTTTCAAGCTAAATTACAGCAGAAATTCGTATTTATGTCCCAGTTTTAAAACAGAAAAGCACATCATGGCTACTAACAAAATTTGCCACGGAGTCACAAAGTACAGAGACAAGTACTACCTTGGACAAAGGAATAGGTCTTAAGGAGCATCTTAAGTAAGGAGAGAAAGAGGAGTTTAGAGAGATAATTCCAAGGATTAGGGGAGCAAATAAAATTAGAGAAAAGCAACAGGCCAGATGTGGAGAAGCTTGTAAGTTACAGTAGACTTTAGAAACATGGAGAATGAGTTTGAGGAAGATTTTGTCAAGTTGTGACATTTAAAATTGATACAACTATTGAACAGGTCTTAATTAGTTAACACAAAGTGACTGAAGGTTTTTATTGACTCTATTCCAATTAAATCCCACTTTGATGGACGTGCTTACACACTTATCTTTCATTGATACAGACCCTATTTCAGACATCCCACCCTGCAAAAACTCATTTCAGGGAGGTAGCACCATCAATTTGCGGGAGACTTCCGGGAGAGGTGGGATGTCTGCAATAGAGTAGCTCCTTAGCAGCTGGCCAGCTAGTTTAAATAACGTTAGCTATGCTAATGAATGAATGACACCTGTTAAACTCACCTCGACACGTCTTTTATAGTCTTAACCCACCATGGGCAATAGAAAAGTCACCATTGCAAACAATGCAGCGAGCAACACTGTCATTATTTTGACCCCTATTAGGCAGCGATACACTTTAGTGTAGTCTGGGGTGACGTACGTTTTATATTTTTTTTGAAACACTCTGCCATGGCGCTCTCTCTCGCGGTCGCTCGCGCTCTCTCTCGCTCTTCTGCTCGCGCGCTCTCACTTGCTTGCTCTCTTGCTCATTCTCTTTCGCTCTATCGTTCACGCGCTCTTGCTTGCTTGCTCTCTCGCTCGCTCTCTCTCACTCGCACGCTCTCGCTTGCTTTCTCTCTTGCTCTCTCTCTCTCACTCTCTTGCTCTCTCTCTCGCGCTCGCTCTCTCTCATGGTCGCTCGCGTGCTCTCTCTTGCTTTCTCTCGCTCGCTCTCAAAAAAATTGATTTCCATGATATTGTATATAATTTGCGGGCATCAGGGAGCCACTATTAATATGGGGGAGACTCCCAGAACTTCTGGGAGAGGTGGGATGTCTGCTATTTTTAATCTCATGTCAAATTGACACAAGGTGATCATGGAGCTAAATGCATAACTCAAAGACTGGAATGGGAGAAAAGGGTTTGAATTTGTGGGACATTGCCACTTTTATTGGAAAAGGAAGGAGCTGTTCCAATGGGATTGGCTCCACCTGAACTTTGAGGGAATCAGGGCTCTGGCCCCAAAGGGCCTGTACTCTTACTAATGTTCTATGTTTTCTCACCGGTATTATTAATTCAGCAGAGAATAGGGGTGGAGAGTAAAAGCTAAAATTGGAGTTCATGATTCTGGAGAGGGAGGGATTATAATTAAAAGGAAAAGCAAATGCTACTGGAATAAGTAAACATGCAAATATAATAAACGTGGTAGCCAAAATGGAAATAGCAGAATCATATTTTGAAACTACTTGTCTCAGTATCAGGACTAGGATGTCATTTGCTAATTAAACATCACGTGCTTTTCCTTAAGCTTTGATAGAATGCTCTATGAAGCTAAAGCTTGAAGAAGTAAGTATGGAATGGGATGGAGAATTACAACAATAAGTAACCATAAGATTAGGTCTACAGATGGGAATTCAGCAAAGGTTTTCTGCAAATTGATCACCCAATCTGTATTTTAAGATGCAAGTAGATTAGGAGAATGAGGTTGGTAATAGATCTCAAGAGAGTGAATTTGTTGAATGCTTGCAAGATGGCTTTTTAGAACAGTTTGCCGTTAAGCCTACTGAGGGATCAGCTATATTAGATTGGGTGTTATGCACAGAACTGAGGCAATTAGGGAGCTTAATGTAAAGGAACCCTTAAGAGGCAGTGTTCACAGTATGATTGAGTTCAATTTGAAATTTGATACAGAAAAAGTGAAGTCTGATGTAGCAGTATTTCAGTGGAGTAAGGGAAATTACAGTGATATGAGAGAGGAGTTGGCCAAAGTTAATTGGAAGGAGCTGCTGGCAGAGACGACAGCAGAGATGCAATGGCTTGAGTTTCTGGGAAAACGAGAAAGGAGTAGGATAGATGAATTCCAAAAACAAAGAAATATTTCAATTGCAAAATAGTACAAAGCTGGCCGACAAGGGAAGTCAAAGCTAAAGTAAAATCAAAAGAGAGGGCATACAACAAAGCAAAAATTAACAGGAAGATAGAGGATTGGGAAGCTTTTACAAACCTAAAGAAAGCACAACAAAATTAGGAGGGAAAGGATGAAATATGAAAGTAAGCTAGCAAACAATATCAAAGAGGATAGAAAAAGTACATAAAAATAAAAGAGAGATGAATGTGGACAGAGGGCTGTTAGAAAATAAGGCTGGAGAAATAAAAACAGAGGACAAGGAGATGGCAGATGAACTAAGTGAGTAGTTTGCTGTGGAAGACACTAGCAGCGTGCCATGTGTTGAAAGATGTGAGGGAAGAGAAGTGAGTGCAGTTACTATTGTAAGGGGGAGGCTGTTCAAAAGGCTGAAAGACCTAAAGATACATGAATCACCCGGACCAGATGAACTGCACCCTAGGGTTCTGAAAGAGGTAGCGGTAGAGATTGTGGAGGCATAAGTAATGATCTTTCAAGAATCATTGGACTCTGGTATGGTTCCGGAGGTCTGGAAAATTGCAAATGTCACTCCACTCTTTAAGAAAGGAGGGAGGCAGCAGAATGGATCAGCCATGATTGAATGGCGGAGTCGATGCGATGGGCCAAATGGCCTAATTCTGTTCCTATGTCCTATTGTCTATTTGGTCCCTTCACCACAGAAGAGACCACATTACAAGCAGTGAATAAAATTTGCTGAATTGAGAGATCAAGGAAACCATTGCTTCATCCAGGATAAATGTGGATAATGTATAGTCATAGAGTTGGTTGCAACCTGGACCATCAGAGGGAGAAATGGTTTTCAGTCTAGATAGTTAGAGAAACTGATAACTTTGACCCATTAATTGGCACACGTATGATCATTTGGGATCCTTTTTATATCTATTTATTCCTTTGAAATCCATTTTATCTTTTTTCTTATTAATAATTCATTAACTAAAGACAAACTTTTCTCAACCTTTGAGAGAACCTTTAATGGTGACCTGAATATGGTTTTGGGATCAGGAAATCAGGAAGAGCCTGGTTCAGCCTTGCAGGAAGGCATAATGATGGTTAAGACAAAGGGAAAAGGTTCCTTGATTTGGACCATAAGACCATGTGATACAGGAGCAGAAGTAGGCCAATTGGCCCATCGAGTCTGCTCCACCATTCAATCATGGGCTGATTTCAAGAAGTACATAAAGTCAGACCTGCCAAACAAAACTTACATCAAATATTCTGTCAGATCTGGAGATGATGTTGTCCTGACGGTTCTTCGGAATTCACGAATGAAGTGACAATCCTATGGTTGCAGCCAATTTATTAGATGTTCATTGTAATATTGGTCAGGCAGAGTCAGGCAGAGTCAGGCTGTACCAGCAAACAAGATAAGCAAAGCAATAACGAGTAAATTTGAGCACATGCTTTTCTTTTATACTGAAAACCCATCTGAGTTAGTTTAAGTACTGACTGAGTCAGACCTCAGGTTTGCTGACAAAGAAACTATACAGGCATGTAATCAAATATACCACAACTTAGTAAAGATTTACAAACAGGTGATTATATATAAACAAACAACAGAAAGAATGCTAATGACCTGGACCCTAGTCCAACAACTCTGAACTCATTTCTGCAATGTCTGCCGCAATAGAGTATGGGAAAAGAATTTTTGGGTCACAAAATGAGGCAGTGCAAACCTCTCTCTCACTGGTGAATACTGAAGCAAAATATTCAGTAAGAGCTCTGCTACCTCCTCCAAACTCCAGGCACATGTTTCCACTTCTATCCTTCATTCTAGCCATTCTCATGTTCTTCACATACATAAGAACCGTCATGTTCATTCATAGAACACCTTGGGGTTTTCCTTAATCCTAGACAGAATGACCTTCTCATGCCCCCGCTAGCTCCACAATGTCCCTGTTTAAGCTCCTTTATGACTAACTTGTAAATCTCTAGAGCCCTGTCTGATCCATTCTTTTTAAAACATAAGTAAGCTTCTTTCTTCTTCTTAGCTAGATGCTCTTCATCTCTTGTCAAAAATGGTTCCTTCACCCTACCATCCCATTCCTGCCTGAATGGGACAACCTATAAATAACCCCATGCAAGTGCTGCCTGAACAAATTCTACTTTTCGGTTGTGCATTTCCATCTGTTCCCAATTCTTGCTCCCAATTTCCTGCCTAATAGCATCATAATTCACCCTCTCCCAATTAAAATGCTTTCCCATAGCACCTGCCTCTATCCCTCTCCAAGGCTATGGTAAAGGTCAGGATGTTGTGGTCACTGTATCCAACATTACTGAAAGATCTGTCACCTGACCTTGTGCATTGCCTAGTACCAGTATCGCCTCTCCTCTATTCGGCCTGTTCATATATTGTGTCATGAATCCTTCCCAGACACACCTAACAAACTTCACCCCATCTAAATCTTTAGCACTAAGAAGATGACAATCAATATTAGGGGCGCTGAAGTCCTCCATGACAACAACCCTGTTATTTTTGCATCTTGCCAAAATCTGCTTCCCAATCTATTCCTCAGAATATTCCCAATAGAGTGATTGCTCCATCGATGTTTTGGGCCAAAACCCTTCAGCAGGACAGGAGAAAAAAAGCCGAGGAGTAGATTTAAAAGCTGAGGGGAAGGGAGAGAGAAACACAAGGTGATGGGTGAAGCGTGAAGTGGGAGAGGATGAGGAAAGGAGCTGGGAGGTAAACTGGTAAAAGAGACAACCAACTTAACAATGTTTATAGGCACTGTGACCACAAGAAACAGATTGGAGACTGGAGGTTCTGCAGCAAATTGGGAACAAGAGTGATGAACTTAAGAGTATGGATCAGTATATGGAACTACAGCATTATAGCCCGTGCAGTCACAAGGGCATGATTGGCTGTAGGACATTCCGGGCTGTCTCTTTTCCCAATTTACTGATTTACCAGTTTACAAAATATTCCAAGGGTGGTCACATGAATGTATTACACAACTGCAGCATAATGTCCCAACTCCTAACCTTAATGCCCTGGCTGGCATGTTGTAGTTTAGATGGTCATTTAAGATTGTCTCTCATCACAAGCTTCTTTAAGTAAGGTTAAAGTTACTTCCTAATCTACCCTTAAAATTCATGATTAATTCAATGTGAATGCAAACACCAAATTAGAAAGGAAGTTTAATAGACTAAAGTTGTATAAACAATCTTACCAGTTCTTATAATAAATCTGGATATAATACAATCAGAATGTGGTACATTGTGATAATAGTAACAAGGGTAATCTAGAGAGAGTTTAATACATGATCCACATTTCAAATACTGTATTACAAATTTCAGGAGTTTGTTCACACAGGTGAGAATTAATTAACATCAGGCCTTAATAGTAAACAAGTCAAATGCATTTATATAGTCGCAAACACGAGGAATTATGCAGATGCTGGAAATTCAAGCAAAACACATCAAAGTTGCTGGTGAACGCAGCAGGCCAGGCAGCATCTCTAGGAAGAGGTACAGTCGACGTTTCAGGCCGAGACCCTTCGTCAGGACTAACTGAAGGAAGAGCTAGTAAGAGATTTAAAAGTGGGAGGGAGGGGGAAATCCAAAGTGATAGGGGAAGACAGGAGGGGGAGGGATGGAGCCAAGAGCTGATCCTCTCATACTCCTTTTGCCAATCACCTGTCCAGCTCTTGGCTCCATCCCTCCCCCTCCTGTCTTCTCCTATCATTTTGGATCTCCCCCTCCCCCTCCCACTTTCAAATCTCTTACTAGCTCTTCCTTCAGTTAGCCCTGACGAAGGGTCTCGGCCTGAAACGTCGACTGTACCTCTTCCTAGAGATGCTACCTGGCCTGCTGCGTTCACCAGCAACTTTGATGTGTGTTGCTTGCATTTATATAGTTATTGTACAGTGTATACAGTATTAATCTGGTATATTGAACCTTGCATCTACGTTCCTTAGCTTCCCCCTTTCCAAGTGGCATTGTCATTTAATAGACCATTTCCTTTAGAAATAGATGTTGGTGTTGTCTTCTCCATTATGCAACAAGTATCTTACAATAACAGCCTCAAATGCCACCATTGAACCAAGCTGAGATCGTAGATGACTTCTTATGGCATTAATAATATAGTAATTATGCACTATTACATGGAATCAGCTAAACAACAAAAGGTGTGGTAGTTTTAATTTCATCACACTAATGCCAGGACCATTTGTCTCTTTTCCAGTGCCTGAACATTAACCTGCTCCAGAGAAAATCACCCTCTTACTTGAAACCAGCAATATCTTAGTCATGCCCCATTCTCTGCATCGCAAGCAGGTAGTACCTGGCTAATGTGAAAGCCCTTCTCTTTCTCCCCCTCCCCCCTCTCCCCCATTCTACCCCTCTCACCCCTCTCCCTCCACAAGAACACAAATTCAATCCAATGTGTGCAAATCCTGTGATTTCAGATGCATACATGAGGAAATAATTTGAAGTGAGTTACTAGCAAGCCTATGACTCAGACTAGCTCAGTGGTAAAGTTGGGGAAATGCCACCTAATGGAGACAACAAAACCTGCAGATGCTGGAAATCTGATGCAACATACAAAATGCTGGAGGATCTAAAGCAGTATCTGTGGAGGGAAATATTGAAGGGTCTCACAAAACGTTGACTGTCCATCTTCTCCATAGGTACTGCCTGACTTGCTGAGTTCCTCCAGGCCTGTGTGTATTGATGCCATCTAAAGAAGCAGCATTTGCGTATGGCATGAGAAGCTGGTTGACAAGGAAATTCAGGGAGTAAATTTTCATTAGTAGGTCAGATTCAGATGATTGTGTGACCAATTCAAGATCTTGGATCAACTGTTTACCTTGTTTGTGTAAATTCGATACGTCATCTAAAAGTTTGACAAACTTTTATAGATGCAAATGGGGAGTATCCTATCTGGGTATATCATGACGTATGGAAACACCAATGCCCAGGAACGGAAAAGCGAACAAAATGTGATGGATGCAGCCCAGTCCATTACAGGAAAAGCCCTCCCCACTGCAGATCATATCTACAAGGAGCATAGCCACAAAAGAGCAGCATCCATCATCAAGGACCCCCACCATACAGGTCATGCTCTCTTCTCACTGTGGACATCGGGATGGAGGCTCAGGAGGATTAGGTCCCACACCACCAGATTAACGAATGATATTACTCTTCAGCCATCAGGCTCCTTAACCAGTGTGGATAACTTCACTCAACTCAATACTGAACTGATTCCGCAAACTATGGACTTACTTTCAAGAACTTTGCAATTAATTTTCTCAGTATTATTTGTGCATGTATGTATATTTTGTATTTTCAGGTTATTTTCTTTTGCACATTTGTTGTTTGTCTCTCTTTGTTTATGTATAGTTTTTCATCGATTCTATTATATTTCTTTGCTCTACTGTGAATACCTCCTAGAAATGAATTTCAGGGTAGTAAATAGAAACATAGAAACATAGAAAATAGGTGCAGGAGTAGGCCATTCGGCCCTTCGAGCCTGCACCGCCATTTATTATGATCATGGCTGATCATCCAACTCAGAACCCCGCCCCAGCCTTCCCTCCATACCCCCTGATCCCCGTAGCCACAAGGGCCATATCTAACTCCCTCTTAAATATAGCCAATGAACTGGCCTCAACTGTTTCCTGTGGCAGAGAATTCCACAGATTCATCACTCTCTGTGTGAAGAAGTTTTTCCTTATCTCGGTCCTAAAAGGCTTCCCCTTTATCCTCAAACTGTGGCCCCTTGTTCTGGACTTCCCCAACATCGGGAACAATCTTCCTGCATCTAGCCTGTCCAATCCCTTTAGGATCTTATACGTTTCAATCAGATCCCTCCCTCAATCTTCTAAATTCCAACGAGTACAAGCCCAGTTCATCCAGTCTTTCTTCATATGAAAGTCCTGCCATCCCAGGAATCAATCTGGTGAACCTTCTTTGTACTCCCTCTATGGCAAGGATGTCTTTCCTCAGATTAGGGGACCAAAACTGCACACAATACTCCAGGTGTGGTCTCACCAAGGCCTTGTACAACTGCAGTAGTACCTCCCTGCTCCTGTACTCGAATTCTCTCGCTATAAATGCCATCATACCATTCGCCTTTTTCACCGCCTGCTGTACCTGCATGCCCACTTTCAATGACTGGTGTATAATGACACCCAGGTCTCGTTTCACCTCCCCTTTTCCTAATCAGCCACCATTCAGATAATAATCTGTTTTCCTATTTTTGCCACCAAAATGGATAACTTCACATTTATCCACATAAAAATTGCATCTGCCATGAATTTGCCCACTCACCCAACCTATCCAAGTCATTCTGCATCCTCTTAGCATCCTTCTCACAGCTAACACTGCCACCCAGCTTCGAGTCATCCGCAAACTTGGAGATGCTGCATTTAATTCCCTCATCCAAGTCATTAATATATATTGTAAACAACTGGGGTCCCAGCACTGAGCCTTGCGGTACCCCACTAGTCACCGCCTGCCATTCTGAAAAGGTCCCGTTTATTCCCACTCGTTGCTTCCTGTCTGCTAACCAATTCTCCATCCACATCAATACCCTACCCCCAATACCGTGTGCTTTAAGTTTGCACACTAATCTCCTGTGTGGGACCTTGTCAAAAGCCTTTTGAAAATCCAAATATACCACATCCACTGGTTCTCCCCTATCCACTCTACTAGTTACATCCTCAAAAAATTCTATGAGATTCGTCAGACATGATTTTTCTTTCACAAATCCATGCTGACTTTGTCCGATGATTTCACCGCTTTCCAAATGTGCTGTTATCACATCTTTGATAACTGACTCCAGCAGTTTCCCCACCACTGACGTTAGGCTAACCGGTCTTTAATTCCCCCGTTTATCTCTCCCTCCTTTTTTAAAAAGTGGGGTTACATTAGCCACCCTCCAATCCTCAGGAACTAGTCCAGAATCTAACGAGTTTTGAAAAATTATCACTAATGCATCCACTATTTCTTGGGCTACTTCCTTAAGCACTCTAGGATGCAGACCATCTGGCCCTGGGGATTTATCTACCTTCAATCTCTTCAATTTACCTAACACCACTTCCCTACTAACATGTATTTCGCTCAGTTCCTCCATCTCACTGGACCCTCTGTCCCCTACTATTTCTGGAAGATTATTTATGTCCTCCTTAGTGAAGACAGAACCAAAGTAATTATTCAATTGGTCTGCCATGTCCTTGCTCCCCATAATCAATTCACCTGTTTCTGTCTGTAGGGGACCTACATTTGTCTTTACCAGTCTTTTCCTTTTTACATATCCATGAAAGCTTTTACAGTCAGTTTTTATGTTCCCTGCCAGTTTTCTCTCATAATCTTTTTTTCCCTTCCTAATTAAGCCCTTTGTCCTCCTCTGCTGAACTCTGAATTTCTCCCAATCCTCAGGTGAGCCACTTTCTCTGGCTAATTTGTATGCTTCTTCTTTGGAATTGATACTATCCCTAATTTCTCTTGTCAGCCATGGGTGCACTACCTTCCTTGATTTATTCTTTTGCCAAACTGGGATGAACAATTGTTGTAGTTCATCCATGCAATCCTTAAATGCTTGCCATTGCATATCCACCGTCAATCCTTTAAGTGTCATTTGCCAGTCTATCTTAGCTAATTCACGTCTCATACCTTCAAAGTTACCCCTCTTTAAGTTCAGAACCTTTGTTTCTGAATTAACTATGTCACTCTCCATCTTAATGAAGAATTCCACCATATTATGGTCACTCTTACCCAAGGGGCCTCTCACGACAAGATCGCTAATTAACCCTTCCTCATTGCTCAAAACCCAGTCCAGAATAGCCTGCTCTCTAGTTGGTTCCTCGACATGTTGGTTCAAAAAACCATCCCGCATACATTCCAAGAAATCCTCTTCCTCAGCACCTTTACCAATTTGGTTCACCCAATCTACATGTAGATTGAAGTCACCCATTATAACGGCTGTTCCTTTATTGCACACATTTCTAATTTCCTGTTTAATACCATCTCTGACCTCACTACTACTGTTAGGTGGCCTGTACACAACTCCCACCAGCGTCTTCTGCCCCTTAGTGTTACGCACCTCTACCCATATCGATTCCACATCTTCCCGGCTTATGTCCTTCCTTTCTATTGTGTTAATCTCTTCTTTAACCAGCAATGCCACCCCACCTCCCCTTCCTTCATGCCTATCCCTCCTGAATATTGAATATCCCTGAACGTTGAGCTCCCATCCCTGGTCACCCTGGAGCCATGTCTCTGTGATCCCAACTATATCATAATCATTAATAACAATCTGCACTTTCAATTCATCCACCTTATTACGAATACTCCTTGCATTGACACACAAAGCCTTCAGGCGCTCTTTTTCAACTCTCTTAGCCCTTATACAATTATGTTGAAAAGTGGCCCTTTTTAATGCTTGCCCTGGATTTGTCGGCCTGCCACTTTTACTTTTCTCCTTCGTACTTTTTGCTTCTACCCTCACTTTCCACCCCTCTGTCTCTCTGCACTGTTTCCCATCCCCCTGTTGTGAACTAACCTCCTCATGCCTAGCCTCTTTAATTTGATTCCCACCCCCCAACCATTCTAGTTTAAAGTCACCTCAGTAGCCCTCGCTAATCTACCTGCCAGGATATTGGTCCCCCTAGGATTCAAGTGTAACCCGTCCTTTTTGTACAGGTCACGCCTGCGCCAAAAGAGGTCCCAATGATCCAAAAACTTGAATCCCTGCCCCCTGCTCCAATCCCTCAGCCACGCATTTATCCTCCACCTCATCGCATTCCTACTCTCACTGTCGCGTAGCACAGGCAGTAATCCCGAGATTACTACCTTTGCGGTCCTTTTTCTCAACTCCCTTCCTAGCTCCCTATATTCTCCTTTTAGGACCTCATCCCTTTTCCTACCTATGGTGACATACTGTATGCATACTTTGATAATAAATTTACTTCGAACTTTAAACTTTTGATTATTTAACCTCATGATCAAAACTGTACATGCTGGAGTGCGATCAATGATTGAACTGGTGAACAGACTTCAATCTGTCATTGGGTAGAACATTACTTATCCATTTGGCCATGATATAAGTCACTAACTCACACACAGTGCTTTCATGGTCACTGCATATTACAGAGCAATCAGCTTCAAGTTATTGAATAGGAATTCATTTACACAGATCACAATGACTGGAAAAATAAGAATTTTTGATTAATGGTTTATCTCGCTCCTCCATCCAAACTCAAGAGTTTAAGCCTTGTATGCAGTGGTACAGTTGGACCATGCAAGATAATTTTCATGATTAACTTTCTGCAGTCAATCAGATACTGAAGTCTTAACCATATCGGAGATCAACATCCGTCCCTCTTTCCATTTCTCATAATACAAACTCAAATTAGCCACATGGCCCAGTTTTTTTTAGGCCCGTAAAATAGACAACAGGAAGAGCCAAGCGTGGGTGTAGGAGTGGTGTTCAATAATTCCTCACAGTATTGTCAGATACTTGGCCCAAGGTAATGGATAGTATTTTTATTCATTACTTTAAGGCTCTATAAACTGTCATTCCCTAAAAAGTATTTTAAAGTTCATGGATTGTATGGAGCTGGAGGCTTCTGTTAAACTAAGTATGGACAATTGGCCATCACGTTGAGAGATCTTGGCCAAATGCAAATAAGTGCTTGCTGGAATTTCAAAAATTGAAGTTTCTAGAGCTGTATTACAATCTCCATCTGAGTCAGCTTGGTCAAAGTTCTGAACTATATAGACAGATCCTCCATTGGTTCTGAAACCAGGGGCCACTAAAGTTTAGATGTGAAACAGCAACTGTGTATTCTGAAATTGAGTATTTTGCTGGTGAGATTGTTTGTCAAAATTTGCCCTAGAATTGAGAAACCCTTATGAAAATTGAATATTACAGCTCGGATGTTAGTAAACAAACATCTCGGTTGTTGAAGTTGACTGTTTCCAAAATGGCTGCTTTCATGCTATGAGCAAGGCATTGAGTTCAAGTGGAAATGTCTGGTATCACCAATAAGCTTTGATATCAACGCTCATTGCTGCTTGCAACCTCCCACACCCCACAGCCCATCCAGACATAATGTCCTATCAAATGATGCAGGACAGGACACCACACTGTGCTAGTAAGGCAACTTCTGACTGAAGTACAAATATTCTCATTCTAAGAAACTAATTCAATGCTTAATGATATATAGTAGTGAAACCATGGAATAAAAGTCAATATTTACTCACCTATTCAAGAACATTCTGTTTAGATCAGGGGTTCCCAACCATTTTTATGCCATGGACCAATACAGGATATCCATTGACCCCAGGTTGGGAACTCCTGGATTAGATCTATCATGTTCACTAAAGTATCGATATTGCTGTTTGCTGCAGCACAGCTGTTATGTCGCTGCTAACATTTTGCTTGCACATGGACTATCATCCCTTTTACTGCAGCAGTTCTACTAACACTGCTGCTGAATCTGGTCTTGATCCCAATGGCACCATACTTTCGGCAATCTTTGATGGATTGTTTTCCCCGGAAGGAGACAAAGTACATTAGTCAAGGAATTCCCACTTCTCACTGTTAGTTACTCCTGCTGTGTAAGGAGTAACAGCACATCGCGGCCACATCTAAGAATAGGCCAAATTACTGATACATGTGATGAAGTCCTCAAAACTGACATCCACAAATTCCATGAACACGTGAGTGTGTGTCAATTTTACTTAGCATGGATGAAGAAATCAGTCCAGGCATGAATTCAAGTTTTAAACTTACTTACTGCCTGTTATGCTGCTGGCAGTTAGGGCAGCAGTGAAGATCCTCCATCTTCATTGCTGTTTCCATAACAATTTTTCTTTTATCTGTCAGAGTTGTTAGCCCAAAGCTGAACCCCTGAACCTGGAGGACGTGTAGGCCGCTCTCAGCCTGGCCTCTACCCTTTGACCTGTTTGGCATGGGTGTCCTTACCAAGAATCAAAGCACAAGGCCCTAACTCCAGCCAACATAGCTCTCCGGGTCATTGAGGCACGCAAACCTCCAAATCCTATGGCAAGGTTGTGGTCCTCTTGGAGGTCAAGTTTTAAAACTGACTGGTTATACTGTAGCTGTTGGTGGACAACTTGATTAAAGTAGTGACAGGGAGGCAAGACTAAACAGGTTTTGACTAAAGCCATCGTAGCCAGAATAAAGCAAATAGTTACTATCATAAATACAGTTGACAGGTTACATAAAAACTGAAAGCTTGGTAAATATCCAGTTCGCAAAGCCAAAACACCATGAGCTAAATGTGGAGAGCAGGTGGTCTAATTTAGCAGGAGTCTGTTGCATCTGTAATGCACAATCTGGAATACAGTTGATGATTTAGCATGAGTTTAAAGTTAAACATCTAGTTTGAAGTTAAACATTTGCTTTAGAAGAGTTGTCATCACAATATCCAAAATAGATCACCAGACAGCACCAAGTTACTTCCTTCTGCTACTTAAGTATGCTCCTTTCTTCCTCTAGATGTTCCACATCTCATGTCAACCATAGCTCCTTCACCCCACTATCCTTTCCCTGCTTCAATGGGCAAACCTATCTGGAGCCCCCAGCAAGTGCTCCCTAAGCCACAGTAGCATAGCAGTCAGCATGAATCTATTGTAGCTTGGGGCGTCAGAGCTCAGAGTTCAGTCCTGATGTCCTCTGTAAGGAGTCTCTGTACGTTCTCCTTGTGGAATGCATGGGGTGTCTCCATGTCCTCTGGTTTCCTCCCACAGGCCAAAGATGTACCAGCTAGGTTAATTGTCATTGAAATTGGTCTGCAATTAGATTTAGGGTTAAATTGTGGTTACTGAGTTGTGCAGCTCGAAGGGCTGGAAGGGCTTATTCCATGTCGAATCTCTCACAGTAAATAGACAACTTCCACCGTTTCATTGTACATATCCCTGAGTACATCTGTTCCCAGTTTAGCTCTCATGTGCTGCTCTAATAGCATCATAATTCACCTTCTCCTAATTAAATACTTGCCTATACCAAATGTGAGGTCCAAGAGGAATGGGGAGTAGCCAATGTTAGAGTCATGGAGAAATAGAGTCATAGAATAATAGAGTCATAGAGTAATAGAGTCATAGAATATAGAGTCATGGAGTAATAGAGTCATGGAGTAATAGAGTCATAGAGTATAGAGTCATGGAGTAATAGAGTCATAGAGTTATAGAGTCATAGAGTATAGAGTCATGGAGTAATAGAATCATAGAGTAATAGAGTCATGGAGTAATAGAGTCATGGAGTAATCGAGTCATAGAATAATAGAGTCAGAGTTATAGAGTCATAATGTAATAGAGTCATGGAGTAATAGAGCACAGAAACAGCCCCTTTGGCCCATCCAGTTCATGCCAAACTATTATTCTGCCTAGTCCCAACAACTTGCACTTGGACCATAGCCCCTCCATTTACTTACCCAAACTTCTCTTAAATGTTGAAATTGAACCCACATTCACCACTTCCACTGGCAGCTCATTCCACACTCTCACCACCCTTTTGAGTGAAGAAGTTCCCCTTCAGGTTCCCCTTAAATATTTCACCTTTCAATCTTAGCCCAGGACCTAGAATTCTAGTCTCATGCAACCTCATAACTTTGAATGCTCCATCATATCTCCCCTTATTCTGCTACGTTCCAGGATGTGGAGGCCCAATTATTAGATACACCCTCAGCATCCACTTCATTAGGTACCTCCTGTACTTAATAAAGTGGCCAGTGAGTGTATTATCGTGGTCATTTGCTGCTGTAGTCCATCCACTTCAAGGTTCTTTGTAGAACATATAGCAGTACAGGCTATTTGGCCCACAATGCTGTGCCAAACCAACTAAAAAGCAAATCAAAAACAGCCAAACACTAATCCTTCCTACCTACACCATGTCCATATCCCTCCATCTTCCTTACATCCGTGTGCCTATCCAAACATATCTTAAATGCCTCTAATGTGTTTGGATCTCCATCACCATATCAGGCAGTGCATTCCAGGCATCCATGACTCTCTGAGTTAACCCCCATATCCCCTTTGAACCTACCCCGTTTCACCTTCAATGCATGCCCTCTGGTATTAAATATTACAACCCTGCGAAACAGAAACTCTTTGACAACTCAATCTATGCCTCTCATAATCTTATAAACCTCTATTGGATCTCCCCTCTGCCTCCGACACGCCAGAGAAAACAACCTAAGTATATCTAACCTCTCATGCGCGCACATGCCCTCTAAACCAGGCAGCATCCTGGTAAACTTCTTTTGCACTCTCTCTAATCCAAGCCTCAACATCCTTCCTATAATGGGGTGACCAGAACTGTATGCAATACTCCAAATGTGGCCAAACCAGAGTGTTATAAAGTTGCAACATAACCCCGTAACTTTTGAACTCAATGTCTCAACTTATAAAAGCAAGCATTCCATAAGCCTTGTTATCTACCTCATTGATCTGTGTAGCCACTTTCAGAGAGCTATGAACTTGGATCCTAAGATCTCTCTGCTCAACCACACCAAGGGCCTTGTCCTTAACTGTTTCCTTGCATTTGCCCTACCAAATTGCAACACCTCGCATCTATCGGGGTTAAACTTCATCTGCCATTTCTCTGCCCATATCCGCAACTGATCTATACTGTGCTCTATTCTTTGCCAGTCTTCTACACTATCCACAACACAAATTTACTACCCAACCAATCTACATTTTCATCCAGGTCATTTATATACATTACAAACACCAGAGGTCCCAGCACAGATCCTTGCAGAACTCCACTAATTCCAGTCCTCCAGCTTGAGCAAGTCCCTTTAACCACTACCCTCTGTCTTCTATGTGCAAGCCAGTTCTGAACCCAAACAGCCAATTCACTACAGGTCGCATGCGTCTCAATCTTCTAGAGCAGCCTCCCATGAGGGACTTTGTCAAATGCCTTACTAAAATCTATGTAGGCAACATCCACTGTCCTACCCTCATTAATCTCTCTCATCACCTTGTCAAAAAACTCAATCAAGTTGGTAAAGCACGACCTGCCATGCACAAAGCCATGCTGGCTCTCCCTAATTAGGCCATGGATTTCCAAATGCTCATATATCCCATCCCTAAGAACTTTCTTGAGCAATTTCCCTGCAACTGTTGTGAGACTCACTTGTCCATAGTTCCCAGGATTTTCCTTTGCTCCCTTCTTAAACAACTCACTGGTCTTCCAGGGCCTTGCCTGTGGCTAGAGAGGACACAAAGATACTGGTCAAGGGCCCAGCAACCTTGTCCCTTGCCTCCTTTAATAAACTGGTGTAATTCCCATCAGACCCAGGGGACTTAATCACCTTAATACTCATTAGGAGGCCCAGCATTCCTCCTTGACCTCTGAACCCCCTAATGTATTTATACACTCAGCACTGATCTCCTGGCCATCCCTATCCTTTTGATTGGCGAGGCTGTGGACTCATTTTGTGTGATACCTGCAAAACGCCACTAATTACAGACCTCCAGCTTGAATAAGTCTCTTCAATCACTAGCTTCTGTCTTCTATGTGCAAGCCAGTTCTGCCTCACTGCAGATCCCATGCATCTCAATCCTCTGGACAGGCTCCCATGAGGGACTTTGTCAAATGCCTTACTAAAATCCATGTAGGCAACATCCACTGTCTCATCCTCATTAATCTCTCTCATCACCTTGTCAAAAAACTCTATCAAGTAGGTGAGGCACGACCAGCCCCATACAAAGCCACGCTGGCTCTTCCTAATTAGGCCATGGATTTCCTGGTGCTCATATATCCTATCCCTAAGAACTTTCTCCAACAATTTCCATGCAACTGACATGAGACTCACTGGTCCATAGTTCCCAGTATTTTCCCTTGATCCCTTCCTAAATAGAGGTAAAAGATTAGCCACTCGCCAGTCCTCCGGGATCTCACCTGTGATTAGAGAGGACACAAAGACACTGGCCGAGGGCCTAGCAACCTCATCTCTCGCCTCCTTCAATAACCTGGGGTAAATCCCATCATGCCCTGGGGACTTATCCACCTCAATACTCATTAGGAGGCCCAACACTTCCTCCTCCTTGACCTCTAAATGCCATAGTGTATTTACACACTCAGCATTGATCTTCTGGCCCTTCATATCCTTTTCCTTGGTAAATACCGAAGCAAAGTACTCACTAGGTAGCTCACTCACATTCTCTGCATCAAAGCAAATGTTCTCTCCTTTATATTTGAGTAGTCCCACCCTCTCCCTAGTTATCCTCTTACTCTTGATGTCTGTATAGAACAGCTTGCTATTCACCTTAATTCTCCTTGCCAAGGACTTTTCATGGCCCCTCCTGGCTTTTCTAATTCAATCTATTGTGTTTCAGAGATGCTCCTTTGTACAGTTTGAACCAGTCTGGTCATTTTCCTCTGACCTCTCTCATTAAACAAGGCCTTTTTTTGCCCATGGAACAGCTGTTCACTGGAAATTGTTTGTTTTTGCATCATTCTCTAAACTCTGGAAACTGTTGTGTGTGAAAATGCCAGGAGATCAGCAGTGTTTGAAATACTGAAACCACCCCATCTGGCACCAACAATTATTCCAATGTCAAGGTCACTTAGATCACATTTCTTCCCCACTCTAATGCTTGGTTTTGACAAGAACTGAACCTCTTGACCATGTCTGCATGCTTTTATGCATCGAGTGCTGCCACAGGATTGGCTGGTATTGTACATATTTGCATTAACATGCAGGTGCACAGGTGTGCCAATGAAGTGGCCACCGTGTGTAGATTAAAACACTGTGTCTTTTACTTCCCTCACCCTGCCTGTGGAAAAAAACTACAACGTCAGTCTGGAAGACCTAAAGTAGACAGGTGAAAACATCCCCTGTCTGAAGTCCCACACACCCTGCAGCTCACCCCTGCCATCAGCAAGTCCATACCCGGGACAGTCACTGCCTTCCACTTACCTGCAAGATGCACATCCACGCACCCTTCACCCCAGTGAGCAGTGGCAGAGCAGCTCTCCCTCTCGTTTAGTCATATCAGCAGCAAGCAGAGTGCAGGACAAGTAGTAACAACACCACCAACTCCTACGTTAAACTGCACGTGTGCCACTTTTAGGACCGTTACGTCTTTTCAATGATCCTGAAGAATTACAGCAGCTTGTAGAGCTTTTCATCAACACCTTCTTAAACAGATTCTTCAGATTTTTGGTAATTAGGGATGGATAATAAGTACAGGCGATGCTAGCTATTGCTACATTCCCCAAGAATGCATTAAAAATCAGCTCCTGTGAGTAGGAGAATGAAGACTAATGATAGAGGCACTTCCTCAGTATTTCAGATATGGCCTAACAGGTAATTGGTAATTACTGTATTACTGTCACATTTACCAAGATACAGCGAAAGGTTTTATTTGCCTGAAATTGAAACAGATCATTCAAAACATTTGTACATTGAGATGGCATAAAGGGGAACATTTGAGCAGAATGCATTAGAAAAAGTGTTACAGTCACTGAGAAAGTGCAGTACAGATAGACAGTTAAAGTGTGAGGGAAATGGCAAGCTAGACTGAGAGATCAAGAGCTTATCTTTATCATACAAGTGGTCTATTCAAGAGTCTCATAAGAGAAGATGAGAAGCTGTCACTGAGCCTGGTGGTACATCTTCAAGCGTGTGTACATTTTGCTCTATTGAAGGCAGAGAGGAGATAATGACTGGGATGGGAGGGGACTTTTATAATGTTTGGTGATTTCCCAAGGTATTGGGAAGTGTAGGCAGTGTCAATAGAGGGGAGTCTGGTTTTCATGATAGACTGAGTTACATTGAAAATTCTCTTCAATTTCTTGCATTTTCAGGCAGAGCAGTTGTGATACTGCATTGAGGTGCATTGGGATGGAACGCTTTCAAAAGTGCATCTGTAAAAATTGGGCAAGGTAACTGACAGCATGCTGAATTTCCATCTCGTTCCAAGGAAGCAGAGGTACAGTTGTGTTTTCCTGGCCGGTGTGGCTATGTGGCTAGACCAGAGCAATTCATTAGGCACAGGTAACTCTGAGCAGATTGCAGACCAGAATTATGAAACACCTCAGATTGTGCAACATCTATCCCATTCCTGAAGAGCAGGCACAGTTACAAATGTTGATAAATGAAAACAATCCAAAATTTACCAGCGGGTTGTTTTTGTTTATATGGTAATTTCAGAGAGTTTACCATCATATTCTTCTTGGTATAAAGTTACTTCTTAATCTGACAATCCCCAGTTAAATTAATGCAAAATGTTTTGAAAACAAACACCAGACTGAAATGAGCCAGCACGTTTAATAGATTGAAGTTGTTTAAGTAAACATTGGTACAATATATTTTCTAGTTCTTACAGTAAAACTGGAAATAATGTAGTCAGTAGTCATGGGATATTTGGTAATACTGACCAAAAAAACTCAAGGGAGATTAGTGACATGAGGATCAAATACTAATTTCAGGAAGAGTAATAATGCAAATTTTAAATTTACTACCACCAGATATCTATGGGAAACTTAAGATAAATGCATTTCTACAGTAATAACCTAGTTATTTAAAATTATATCTAGGCTCCTTGGTTTCTTCATTTCCAATAATATTCTTGAGTGATGTTGTCATCTCTCAGATTAATTCCTTCAAAAACTGACGCTGATGTTGTTTTCTCTATTTTAGTACACGGATCTTGCAATAATTTCCTCAAAATTCTTAAAAAAGAGCCATATCGAGATTGTAGGTGGCTTCTTATGACATCGGTAATGCTGTCACCACACTTAAACAGGGCCTTCACATAGTCCAGTTGTTCCCTGTTAAAAACAGGAATTGTGCATTGTGTCTTAGCCAGAAATGTTGACTGCTTACCTGCAAAGTTCTTCCATCATTTTGTGTGTGTTGTTATTATGCATTATTATATTTGGATCAGGCAACTGCTGGCCATTATAATTGTTTCAAATTGGACTCTGTTGGATAATTTATCATTAATAGATAATCAATTCATTCTGATAATGAAATATTATCCTTATGAGACCAACATTCAGAACTATTCCTACTTTTCTCAATGCAAGTTTGAATTATCCACATAGCTCAAATATTTTTGGCCTGCTGTGTAGGCACCAGGAGCCGAGCATAGGGAAGTAAGTGTGGACAGAAATTCAAAGTGTAGGTCTTACCAGTAATTTTACCCCAGATATAGTTGGAATGGACAGTATTTTTATTACTTCAAAGCTCTGCATAGATTCTTTCCTTGAAATGTTAGCAAGTTCCTTTAGCTGGAAGTGTTCGTGAAGTCAATGAGCCTCTAGTTAATCCCAACTTGACAGAGTTTAGCATCACATCTTTTGGAAGGATCTTGGTCTATTGGAGGTGTTACCCACCAGCATTTCCAAGAGTTGAAGTTCCTCGGCAAGCATTTCAAATTTCACCTGGGATTACTCGATCAAAGTTCTTAAGCTACTGGGGATAGACCTTCAATTAGTTGGAAAAAAAATAAAGGGGAATGGCAGAGTTTAGACATGAAATGCTGGTCAATTATTATGTCTGAGCTTATACTCCAGAAATTGTTCTGCCACAAATTGCCCAAGAATATAAGACATTTCACTTAAATTAAACATTACAGTATAGGAGGCCAGCAAATAAGGAGCACTTTGGTTGGAGTGTATCTGAATACCTTGAATCAATGGCCAGGGTATTACAATTAAAGTGGAGATATCTGTTACCATCTGTAAGCATACCTGCCCAAAGTATTCCCTTTAACCCACAAAAACTATCCTATGAAATGGAAGATAGGATGAGGCAAGCTCCAGATGAGGCAGTCCCATCAGACTGAATGTTTGGATGAGTTAAACAGTGATCATAGAATAAAATAAATATATACTCACCTAGCCAAGAGCATTCTTTTAAGATCGATCATGTTTACAAAAACATCAATATTGCTTTTTGCTGCAACACAGATCTCATGTTCCTGGAAACATGCTGCCTGCACATTAGAAATGATCTCTTGCATTGCAGCACATTTGGTTACACTGGTGCTGAATTTGGACTCGAGCCCAATGATATTGCACTTCAGGAATCTTTTGAAGAATTGTTTTCCCTGGAAGGGGTCAAAATGCAAAAGTCAGGCTTTCCACTTCCTCTTGGTCAGTCACTACTTCATACACAGGTATAGAGAGAAGCTGCAGCACATTCTAACCATGTTTAAATATCAGCCAAGCAGTCAAGTACAGTATATGCACAAGTTGAGCTTGTGATGAAGTGCTCAAAGTTGACTCATTGAAAAATCCCATTATCGATGGATGCACGCATGCCAATTGTAATTTACATGGGTCCTATAAAATAACCTAGTGAAGTTTAAAAATATTTATTTTATAACTTATTGATGAACAGATTGTTTAGTGGTTAACATTAACTGTTTTTTTTTTAAAGTTTAAATGGTTTTAATCAGGTTGTTACAATTTCAAATATAGTCAGCAGGTTGTATGAAAATTGAGGGTTTGATGTATTCAATTTGAAAAATCAAAATCTCATGCCCATTTAGAGAGCTGCAAGAGCTACTCAAAGTTCACTGTACATGCAAGCTACAGTCTGGAATATAACCACCATTAAACTATGACCTCAGGCAAATCGGGTTGGAAGTTAAACCATAGTCTCTGGGGGATCTGACAGTCTGATGATTACTGCTCAAGATTTAAAAGTCTGCACAGCATACAAAATACATGAGGCTATACCTACTTACAACTGAAAACACTACAGCTTGTTCATCAAACTGCTTCTGACCTAGATTGAACCGTGGAGTGCTATTGACTAAACAAAGAGTCTATGTCACTGGATTACTTCACCTGGTGTAAACACATAAGAACATAAGAAATAGGAGCAGGAGTCGGCCATCTGGCCCGTCGAGCCTGCTCCGCCATTCAGAAAGATCATGGCTGATCTGGCCATGGACTCACCTCCATCTACCTGCCTTTTCCTCATAGCCCTTAATTCCCCAACTATGCAAAAACCTATCCAACCTTGTCTTAAATAGATTTATTGAGGTAGCCTCCACTGCTTCATTGGGCAGAGAATTCCACAGATTCTCTGAGAAAAGCAGTTTCTCCTCATCTTTGTCCTAAATCTACTCCATCGAATCTTGAGGTTATGCCCCCTAGTTCTAGTCTCACCTAGCAATGGAAACAACTTTCCTGCCTCTGTCTTATCTATCCCTTCATTAATGTTACGAGGGGTGATTGATAAGTTCGTGGCCTAAGGTAGAAGGAGTCAATTTTAGAAAACCTAGCACATTTATTTTTCCTACATTTACTCACTTAGTCCAGCGGTCATGGAGCATATGGATCCTTTCTTTGTAGAAGTCAGTGTCTTGGACCTCTAGAAGTGGTCCACAGTGGGGGTGATTGATAAGTTCGTGGCCTAAGGTAGAAGGAGATGAGTTATTAACTTGAAACTTTCTGCATTATCACTCAAAGAGTTGAACTGCACATGCATGTAACAAGAGCGGTATAATTCATCTCCTTCAACCTTAGGCCACGAACTTATCAATCATCGCTGCTATGGACTACCTGGAGGTCCAAGACGCTCTCATTACATGCACGTACAATTCAACTCTTTGAGTGATAATGCAGAAAGTTTGAAGTTAATAACTCATCTCCTGCTACCTTAGGCTACAAACTTATCAGTCAACCCTGCTGTGGACCACTTCTACAAAGAAGGGATCCGTATGCTCCACGACCGCTGGATTAAGTGTGTACATGTAGGAGGGGGCTATGTTGAAAAATAAATGTGCTAGGTTTTCTAAAATTGACTCCTTCTACCTTAGACCATGAACTTATCAATTGCCCCATGTATATGTTTCTATAAGATTTCCTCTCATTCTTCTGAATTTCAGGGAGTACAGTCCCAGGCAACTCAATCTCTCCTCATAGTCGAACCCTTTCATCTCTGGAATCAACCTAGTGAACCTCCTCTGCATTGACTCCAAAGCCAGTATATCATTCCTCAAGTAAGGAGACCAGAACTGCACACAATACTCCAGATGCAGCCTCACCAGTACCCTGTACAGTTGCAGCATAACCTCCCTGCTCTTAAATTCAATCCCTCTAACAATGAAGGCCAACAGCCCATTTGCCTTCTTGATAACCTGTTGCAGCTGCAAACCAACTTTTTGTGATTCATGCACAAGCACTCCCAAGTCCCTCTGCATAGCAGCATGTAGCAGTCTTTTACCATTTAAATAATAATCTGATCTTCCCATTTTTCCTTCCAAAGTGGATGACCTTGCATTTACCAATATTGTAGTCCACCTGCCAGATCCTTTACCCAGTCCCTCTGCAGACTCTCCATTCCTTCTGCACTATTTGTTTTTCCACTCAATTTAGTGTCATCAGCAAACTTAGATACACTACGCTCGGTCCCCTCTTCCAGATTGTGAACAGTTGCGGGCCCACCACTCACCAGTGATTGCCAACCAGAGTAACACCCATGTATCCCAACTCTCTGTTTTCTATTAGTTAACCAATCTTCTATCCATGCTAATACATCACTCCCAACTCTATGTATGCAGTACCTTATCGAATGCCAAATTAGGATGATTTAAGTTATGCCCAGAAGTTTCTCAGAACTACTATCTTCACACAAATTCACTTAGTTCTTGTGTCATAACTCTTACCACATGCTATAAGGTATAATAATATTTATTGAGCATTTATTTAATAACATTAATTGAGACTAATTGATTAAAGCATAGTCAGTGCTGAAGGGCTTTTCAAGCAGAATACATCGGCTAGGGTGAAAATTACTAAGCACATGGACACCAAAGATGAACATGTATAAGAACCAAAGCATTGGTGATGAAATTAAAAGAGCTGGAAATACACAGAACACCAGCTCTTTCCAACGATGTTTTCTGCCCCACCGAGTGTTCCCAGCATTGCTGGTATTTCCAGGATCTGCTCAGCATTCAGCTACTAATAGACCAGGGGTTCCCAACATGGGGCCCACAGACATAAAATAAAGATTGATCTATGGCACTAAAAAGGTGGGGAACCCCTGTACTAGACCAAAATGGTCAAATATCACACAACCGTGTTTGTAGTAGCATTTTAGCTGTCAAGCTGTGTAGGTTAAAGGCTAATCATGGTTAACCTAATCAGAGAGTTATGTCAACAACTTGGGCAGTTTGGGAGTCATTATTGATTTATTTGATGGGAGTAAGAAAACAAATTCAGAATGTAAAATTTAGAGAACCATTTGCTTCCGAGGGTGTAAAAATCAGCTCAACTTCCATAAATTAAGTTAAAATTAATTTCCACCAAGCAGACCAGGCTAATTTATAGCAGAGATACAGACCTTGAGTGCAAACACAATATGGAATTGCCATCAGATTACAACACCATAGCAGTGTTCGGTCTTCTAATCACAAAATCAAGACAAAGCTCCAGAAAACTTGCCCACACAATGAAGATTTGTTGTAATGTTAATTATAACTATCAAGAGACTTGGGAATGAAAGATGAAGGTTGTAAAATGCAAAGCAGCCTTTTACAATAAACTGAATACAGCTGAATGCTTTTTCCACTGTGATTTGCAACAGCAGATTTGGACAGGGAAGGAATGACTATTTTTCTTGATGTAATCATTTTACTACACATTGATTTTAAAATTGAGGTTCATGTTTTAATATAAACTCTGTTTCTCACATTTTACTTAATAGCAACGTGATTCATTATGAGCAAATAACTACCAATTCAGCTTTAAATTCGAAGGAGTGATGATACAACATTCTGCATAATTAAAACATCTGACCTCATTGGAAGAACTTATCACAATGCCTCTAAACCTACCTGTAAATTCAATTTACCTGTGTTTATAATAAATGCTTGGCAGATCTTAAACAAGTTGTCATGTAGGTCACAGGTTGTGTTTTCCAAGCAGCTGAATGTATCACATCCCACATTTGTAGTAAACTGCAGGCAGCCATTTATTTGAACTGTTGGAAGCAGAACAGTTCTCGATTATTGAACCACAGTACCGAATAGTTGACAAATAGCATTTAAAGTGATCTACTCTTCTCTTATGAAGTTCCAAAGTTCTTGCTTGAGCTCTTATGCACAAATGAGAAAGGAACCTGGGATAATACAGTCATATTAAACATAGAAACATAGAAAATAGGTGCAGGAGTAGGCCATTCGGCCCTTCGAGCCTGCACCGCCATTTATTATGATCATGGCTGATCATCCAACTCAGAACCCCGCCCCAGCCTTCCCTCCATACCCCCTGACCCCTGTAGCCACAAGGGCCATATCTAACTTCCTTTTAAACATAGCTAATGAACTGGCCTCAACAGTTTGCTGTGGCAGAGAATTCCACAGATTCACCACTCTCTGTGTGAAGAAGTTTTTCCTAACCTCGGTCCTAAAAGGCTTCCCCTCTATCCTCAAACTGTGACCCCTCGTTCTAGACCTCCCCAATATCGGGAACAATCTTCCCGCATCTAGCCTGTCCAATCCCTTTAGGATCTTATACGTTTCAATCAGATCCCCCCTCAATCTTCTAAATTCCAACGAGTACAAGCCCAGTTCATCCAGTCTTTCTTCATATGAAAGACCTGCCATCCCAGGAATCAATCTGGTGAACCTTCTTTGTACTCCCTCTCTGGCAAAGATGTCTTTCCTCAGATTAGGGGACCAAAACTGCACACAATACTCCAGGTGTGGTCTCACCAAGGCCTTGTACAACTGCAGTAGTACCTCCCTGCTCCTGTATTGGTGTAAGAAGTTCAAATCAAATAGGCATAATGAACTGACAGAGGCAGATGTAAAACAGTACATCAATGTGAAGCTTTCATACAACATAGAACATAGAAATTTACAGCACATTACAGGCCCTTCGGCCCACAATGTTGTGCCAACCATGTAACCTACTCGAGAAACTGCCCAGAATTTCCCTAATAGCCCTCTATTTTTCTAAGCTCCATGTACCTATCTAAGAGGCTCTTAAAAGACCCTATTGTATCCACCTCCACCACCGCCGCTGGTAGTGCATACCACGCACCCACCTCTCTCTCTGTGAAACACCTGACATCCCCTCAGTACCTATTTCCAAGCACATTAAAACTATGTCCCCTCATGTTAGCCATTTCAGCCCTGGGAAAAAGACTCTGGATATCCACACGATCAACGCTTGTCTTCATCTTATCCACCTCTATCAGGTCATCTTCCATTGCTCCAAGGAGAAAAGGCCAAGTTCACTCAACCTTTTCTCATAAGGTATGCCCTCCAATCTGGGCAACATCTTTGTAAATCTCCTCTGCACTCTCTCTATAGTATCCACATCTTTCCTGTAATGAAGTGAGCAGAACTGAACACAGTAATCCAAATGGGGTTTGACCAAGGTATAGCTCTAACATTACCTCATGGCTCTTGAACTCAAACCCACGGTTGATGAGTGCCAACACACCATACGTTTTCTTAACAACACTGCCAACCTGTGCAACAGCTTTGAGTGTCCTATTGACATGGACCCCAAGATCTCTCAGATCCTCCACACTGCCAAGAGTCTTACCATTAACACTATATTCTGCCATCATATTTGGCCTACCAAAATGAACCACTTCACACTTAACTGGGTTGAACTCCATCTACCACTTCTCAGCCCAGTGCTGCATCCTATCAATGTCCTGCTGTAACCTCTGACAACCCTCCAGACTATCCACAACACCCCCAACCTTTGTGTCATCGGCAAATTTACTAACCTACCCTTCCACTTCTTCACTCAGGTAATTTATAAAAATCACAAAGAGGAGGTGTCCCAGAATAGATCCCTGCAGAGCACCACTGGTCACTGACCTCCGTGCAGAATGTGAACCATCTATAATTACCCTTTGCCTTCTGTCCTAGGCCAATTCTGAATCCACAAAGCAAGGTCTCCTTGGATCCCATACCTCATTACTTTCTGAAGGAACCTTGCATGAGGAACCTTATCAAATGCCTTACTGAAATCCATATCCACTACATACTCTGCTCTCCCTTCATCAATGTGTTTTGTTACATCCTCAAAGAACTTAATCAGGTTCGTAAGGCATGACCTGCCCTTGACAAAGCAATGCTGACTATCACTAATCAGATTATGTCTCTCCAAATACTCATAAATCCTGCCTCTCAGGATCTTCTCCAACAACTTGCCCACCACTGAAGTAAGGCTCACTGTTCTATAATTTCCTGGGTTATCTTTACTCCCTTTCTTGAACAAGGGAACAACATTTGCAACCTTCTAATCTTCTGGTACTTCTCCCATTCCTATTGATGATGCAAAGTTCATTGCAAGAGGCTCAGCAGTTTCTTTCCTCACTTCCCACAGTAGCCTGGGGTATATCTCATCCGGTCCCAGTGACTTATCTAACTTAATGCTTTTCAAAAGCTCCAGCACATCCTCTTTCTTCATGTCCATATGCGCAAGCGTTTCAGTCCACTGTAAGTCATCCCCACAATTGCCAAGGTCTTTTTCTCTGGTGAATACTGAAGCAAAATATTCATTACTTACCTCTGTTACCTCCTCCAATTCCATGCACACATTTCCACTATCGCACTTGATTGGTCTTGTTCTCACACGGCTCATCCTCTTGCTCTTCAGATACTTGTAGAATGCCTTGGAGTTTTCCTTAATCCTGCTCACTACGGCCTTATCATGGTCCCTTCTGGCTCTCCTAATTCCATTCTTAGGCTCCTTCTTAGCAACCTTGTAATTTTCTAGAGTTCTAACAGTACCTAGTTTCTTGAAACTTTCATAAGCTTTTCTTCTTAACTAGATTTTCAACATCCTTTGTACAACATGGTTCTTTAACCCTACCATCCTTTCCCTGCCTCGATGGAACATACCTATGAAGAACTCCATGCAAATGTTCCCTGAACGTTTGTCACATTTCTGCCGTACATTTCCCTGAGAACATCTGCTTCCAATTTATGCTCCCAGGTTTCTGCCTAATAGCATTGTATTTCCCCCTAATTAAATGTTTCCCCTGTTGTGTGCTCATATTCCTCTTCAGCGCTATGGTGAAGGAGATAGAGTTATGGTCATTGCCTCCAAAATGCTCTTCCACCGAGAGGTCTGACACCTGACCAGGCTCATTTCCCAATACCAGATCAAGTACAACCCCTCCTCTAGTTGGCTTATCTATGTATGTGTCAGGAAACCTTCCTGAACACACCTAACAAACTTTACCCCATCTAAACCCCTTGTGCTAAGGAGATGCCAATCAATATTAGGAAAGTTAAAATCTCCCATCACAACAACCCTATTGTTATTGCACCATTCCAGAATCTGCCATCCTATCTGCTCCTCAATATTCCTGTTACTATTGGGGGGTCTATAAAAACACCTAGTAAAGTTATTGCCCCTTTGCACTTTCTGATTTCCACCCGCACTGACTCAGTAGACCATCCCTCCATGACTTCCTCCTTTTCTGCAGCCATGGCACTATCCCTAATTAGCGTTGCCACGCCACCCCCCCCCCCCCACTCTTTTGCCTCCCTCTCTGTCCTTTTTGAAACATCTAAAGATCTAAAGCCTGGCACACCCAGCAGCCATTGCTGCTCCTGAGACATCCAAGTCTCTGTAATGGCTACAACGTCACAGTTTCACATACTGATCCACACGCTAAGTTCATCCACCTTATTTATGATACTCCTTGCATTAAAATAGACACATCTCAAACTATCTGGCTAAGTGCATAGTTGCTCTTACACCTGCCTATCCTTCCTCACAAACTCTTACAAGCTGTCTCTACTTGTGCTCCAACCTCCCAATCCTCTGCCTCTTCACTCCAGTTCCAACCGCCCCCCCCCCACGAATCTAGTTTAAACACTTCCCAAGAACATTAGCAAACCTCCCCACCAGGATATTGGTCCCCCTCAGATTCAAGTGCAATCTGTCCTTTTTGTACAGGTCACAACTGCCCCAGAAGAGGTCCCGGCGATCAAAAATCTGAATCCCTATCCCCTGCTCTAATCCTTCAGCCTCCCACTTATCCTCCACCTCATTCCATTCTTATTCTCACTGTTGTGTGGCACAGGCAGCAATCCCGAGATTACTACCTTTGAGAGTCTGCTTCTCAGCTTCCTTCCTAACTGTAGTCTGCTTTCAGAACACCCACCCTCTTCCTACCTATGTCGTTGGTACCAATATGTACCACGACCTCTGGCTGCTCACTCTCCCATCTCAGAATATTGTGGACACACTCAGAAACATCACAAATCCTGGGACCTGGGAGGCAAACTGCCATCCTTGTTGCTTTTTCACGTCCACAGAATCGCCTACCTGTCCCCCTAACTATAGAGTCACTTATTACCACTGCTATCCTATTCCATTCCCTACCCTCTGAGCCACAGGGCCAGACTCAGTGCCAGAGGCATGGCCACTGTTGCTTTCCCCAGGTAGTTCGTTCCTGTAGGCATATCTTCAGAAATACAGAAACATGGCTTCAACTTTCCTAATCCATGCAAAATATCAAGCCACTGTTTGCACTAATCCTTTACCAACCATCTTAATGACCGTAATTTGGAGAATTTTACATTAATATTGAAAGTGATATAGCTCAATTCAGAATTACAGAGGCCCAGGGCAAGCTGGGTCGAGTATATCAGGAGAAAATATACCAGAAGGCATGGTAGTGGACAGGTAATGGTAGTCATTCAGAAAATAATAAGCAGAAGCATAAGGTACAAGGTCTGAGAAGGAAAATGAAAATGGTAGCAGAACTACCTTGACCGATGAAGGACAGAACAATCTCAAAAAGGACAAAAATTAACTAGTTGTGCACTGATGCCCTTTGGCGAGTTTTGATCGGAACATGATTTCAGAAGTGTTTTTTTTTGTATCATGAGGACATCAGCATCATTGGAAGTAGCGAACACAGAATGCTGGAGGAACTCAGCAGGCCAGGCAGCATCCATGGACAAGAGCAAACAGTGGACGTATCAGGCTGAGACCCTTCTTCAGGACTGGAAAGTAAGGGGAGAAAGTCAGAGTAAGAAAATGGGGGAAGGGGACGTAAAAGTACAAGGTGGCAGGTGGTAAGTGAAACCGGGAGAAGTAAGGAGCATCATTAGAAGGAAAGCACATGGAAATTGGTAATTGCGATTAGTGGTCAGGTTTTTTACCATAAAAGAACAATTAGATTAATTCCATTCATCAACCAAGTCTGATGCAACCATCCCACCCTCACTTGCAACAAGTCTTTATCCGTGCATAGATTAGTTATGCTTCCCACACTCAACCTGAAGAAAAAGTCTAGAATGTCAGTGTGGAAGACACAAAACAGACTGACGAACACATCTCCTGCCTCGGGTCCCGAACACTGCAGCATTTCCCAGCTGTCACCCAGTCCACGTCCTGGACAGCCTCTGTCCTCCACTCACATGCACGTTTCGCCTCTGCTTCCTCCAGGGTGGAGGCGTGACTTCTCCCCAGTAGCCTAGCAGCTCCAACAGCTCCGACAATACAGCGCAAGCCGAGGAGTAGCAGTGATATGCAAACCTTCATCTCCACGTCATGAACTGTAAACACTCCAGCAAAGCTGCAAGGCCAAGTTTAGCAAAGTGGTTTCTTTCATCTTGTCAAACACACAAACAGACTAAGGCATTACTTAACATTTCCCCAACACTGTTTTGCATTCCACGATTCAACAGAATTCAACAGTTTCCCATCTATACGCATGCTACTTTGAGGAATGCTATACTTTTTAAATGATCCCCAAGAATGGGCGCAGCTTGCACAACTCTTCAAAAACATTGTGTCTCTCTTTAACAGTATTCTCATCTCTTTCACAATCAAGAATGGGTAATAAATGCAGCCAATTCCATTTATTGTCACATCAATGTGAATAAATAAAAAGAACAGGGATATCTCCTGCCACTATCATCAGTGACGGCTAAGTAATAGAAGCAGTTCTGACATGGTGTTTCAGTTGTGTTTCAAGTCTAAGAAAGATATTTATTTCATTAATTGACTTGTTATTGTCACATGTACCAAGATACAGTGAAAATTTTTGTATGCAATCGAAACATAAGGTAACACAAAATGGACAACAATATGACAGATCGCAACTATCATGTTTGAGTTACTGAGAAAGTGCGGTGCATGTAGTCAGTCAAGGTGCAAGGGTCATGACAGGGTAGACCAAGAGATCTGGAGTTCATCTTTATCATACAAGAAATCTGTGAAAGTGCCTTACAACGGAGGAAAAGAAGCTGCCCCTGAGCCCTGTGGTAATTATGTTGAAGTGTTTGTATTTTCTGCCCAATGGAATGGGTAGAAGAGAGAATGAATGGGTTAGGAAAGGACTTTTATTATGTTGGGTGCTATCAGGAACAGTCGGAAGTTTGGAGAGTCAAGGCAGGGAAGGCTGGTTTACATGATAGAAAGGGCTACTTTCGAAACTCCTGTCAATTTCTTGATGTCTCATGTGGTGTAGTTTCTGGTGGTGGTTCCAGATAGGATGTTTTCCATTGTGCATCAGTAAAAATTGGTGAGAGTTGTTCAGTACCTGATGAATCTCCTTAGCCATCCAAAAAAGAGCATTCATTGCTATACTCTCTGGTCATTGCATCTATGTGGCTAAACCAGTTCATGCTATTGGTGAAATTTACACCGAGGACCTTCAAGTTGTCAACCATCTCTACCTCAGCATGACTGATATAGACAGGTAAAATTTTGAAAGATAAATTTAATGAACACAACAACAAAGATATTCAAGTTGGCATAAAAATGTACTCCACTCTCCCTGTGACCACATGGTTATCCTGCTGGTGCTCCATTTTTCCCGCCCACTCCAAAGACGTACAGGTTAGAGTTGGTAAATTGTGGACATGCTATGTTGGCACCAGAAGCATGGCAACATTTGTGGGCTGCCCACCAGCACATCTTCACCCTATGTTGGCATTTGATGCAAAGCCGTATATTTCACTGTTTGCTTTGATGTTTCAAGGTACATGTGACAATTAAGGCTTATTTTTTCTTTCTTTTTTTCTTTAATCTAATATAATGACTGATTGTGGCAGCATTCTGGATGGTTGTGGGACAATGAATAAAATTGTGCTCATCCCGGCCTTTGTGTTGTGATTATTTCTTTGTCTACAATTAATATTTGACTGTACGGTTACCAACTGTGAACATTATTACTATCCAACACTTTGACAGGTCAGAGTGCACTGCAAGCAATGGATTATATAAAATGGGATCTAATGCCATGACCAAGGGTCACTGATGAACTTCACCTAGCTCGTCCTATCAACTAGCTTGATTGTCAGAAAAAATTGGAAACAGTCAAAAATACTCAAAATCATTGATAAATTTATTTAATCCATCATCCATCATATCATTTGTGTAAGAAGGCTTCAAGTCAAGGGTGTACAGTGCAGGCTCACGATCAAGCATACTTTCTTCAGCCAATGATTGGTGTGTTAAGGCCGACCTGGACAGGAAAGGCAGTTTCCCGGAGCGAATAGCTTTCACCACATTGCGTCCAGATATGATTGTATGGTCAGACACCAGTAGAGAAGTAGTTATCGGTGAACTCACAGTCCCCTGGGAAGACAACATCGATGAAGCCCATGAGCGCAAGTTACCCAAGTATGCAGAATTAAGATCAGAGTGCAGAGACAGAGGGTGGAAGGTCTCATGCTATCCATTCGAAGTAGGCTGCTGTGGTTTTATTGTGTTCACTTTCCAGAAGTGGCTGTGTGACCTCAGCTTCACTAGAAGAGAGATCAAGTCAACCAGCAGGGCTGTAGCTGAGGCAGCAGAGAAAGGATCAGCATGGGTGTGGACCAAGTATGTCCAGAGGGGCAGATAGTCAGACAGTGTATACATATCTTGCAAACTCTTCAGTAGTTGCATAGACACCTGAAGAGCAGACTATCTGTTGGATGGAAGTGACCAACAACTCTGATAGAGGCAGATGCCAAGTTTTTAAGCTCACCAGTGGGAGGTGGTGCTTTAGCACTGCCGGCCCACTACCTGGAGGGAGCTTTGATCATAAGCGAGCCGAAACTCCTGAAGACAGTGGGCAGATCAACTGATGATCCCACTGGTGATAGCACAGGACAGTTAACATCTTAGTCCATGTGTATTTTTAACTCTTTTGTTCTGGACACCAGTGACTACCAGGAATAGTCTGGTTGGCAACCGGGAATAGTCCAGTGACAGCGTGGAGAGACATCGGACAGCCAGGAAAGACTGGCACCGGGGGTGTCAGGATTGGCAGTCCGGGCAGCAGCACAGAAGAGCACCCACCTCTTGAAGCTTATAGTTTACATGGAGAAACATACCCTCGGGGTCCTCCGAGAGGGAGGGAGAATGATGGACCCAATCGAACGGAAACAGTTAATTACAGAGAATGACTACGACCAAGAGCTAGGATAAGAGGCTCTGAGTGTCCAATGTGTTGGTGTGGGAGAGCATTTTCCAGCATTAAGGGTTTACAAGGCCACCAAGCAAAGTTGAAGTGCTATTCCATCCCAGTGGATGAAGATGAGATTACTTCACCAAACACAGATGATGTGGTCTTTTCAACCACTGATTCACAAACCACAGCGATTCACTCTGGAGAGCGTCATCATACTCCAGGTCAGATGAGAGATAACCCAGGTCAGGTTTCAGAACACAGTACCCAGGTAGATCCTTCGCATGATGGCAGTGGTGAAGAGGTAGAGAAGAAGAGGAAGGTCAAGTGGCCAGCAATGGCAGATGAGAAGGCTTGGCATGTGTTTGATGAGGATATCAGTATGATGTTGGAGAACACTCTCAGGGGAACATCAAGGAGAAAGTTGGAAGTGATGGGTGATATGATTTACGATGTTGGAAAGTACAGGTTTCGTTTGGTTGAGTTGAAGAAAACAAAGCCTACACAGCAACCAAGCAGGTGCCAGAAGGAGATTAGTAGGTTGAGGAGAGAGCTTAGATCATCGAGACAGAGGTGGAAGGTAGGAAGTGAGGGTGACAAGCCAGGGCTTGCTGATCTCCGAGAGCATTTTTGAATAAAGTTAGCATCACTCCGTCGTGCAGAGTCACAACGTAAAAAGAGAAGGAAGAGAGAGAAGGCAAGAAAGTCGTTCTTTGAGAACCCTCACTAGTTCACAAAGAAACTGTTTGAACAAAGTAAGAGTGGGCAGCTCAACATCTCTCAACAAGAACTTGAGGATCACCTGGTAAGCACTTACTCTAATGAACAGCGGGAGGCTCCTTTGCTTGACATTTCAGGGCTTGTGAAGCCTACCAAGCCAGGAGTGAAACTCGATCTGTCAGAACCCAAATTGGCAGAAGCCAAACAGTTCTTCAGAAAGGGAACGTCAGGCTCAGTGCCAGGACCTAATGGAGTGCCGTATAAGGTGTTCAAGAAGTGTGAAGAGCTGAGGAAATACTTGTGGAGATTGTTAAAGGTGGTGTGGAGACAAGGTGTTGTTCCTTTGTCATGGAGTGAGGCTGAAGGAGTATACATCCCGCAGGAAGAGAATTCTTCTACATTGAATCAGTTCCGACCAATTTCACTCCTGAATGTAGAGGGGAAGATCATGTTTGGCATTCTGGCAGAAAGAATATCTTCATTTCTGATAGAGAATGGATTGGTAAATAGACTTGTGCAGAAGGCAGGAATACCAGGCTTCCCGGGATGCCTTGAACATTCTAGTATGATATAGCATACCATCCAGGAGTCGAAAAGGTTGAGAAGAAATCTGGCTGTAGTTTGGCTTGATCTGGCAAATGCATATGGTTCTGTTCCCTATGTCCTGATTGAGTTTGCAATGGAATGCCTATGGATTTCTGCTAAGGTGAAGAATTTGTTATGCAGTACTATGATTTCCGGATGAGGTTTTCCACTCAGCAGTTTACAACTAAGTGGCAGAGCCTGGATGTTGGAATCCCAATGGGATGTGTGATTTCACCCATCCTTTTTGTGTTAGCCATGGAGGTCATTGTGAGGGCTGCAGAATCAGTGGGACCAGGTGTTGCACTTGATGGCAGAGGGGAGTTACCACCAATACAAGTGTTCACGGACGATCTCACCCTCTTGGGTCCCAGCACGGAGGCAGTGGAAAATGTACTATCTAGACTCGAGGAGCTAATGGATTGGGGAAGAATGAAGTTCAAGATCAAGAAGTCAAGGAGCCTCGTTCTTAGGAGAGGAAAGCTGCTTGACTTTTATTTCACCCTTTGTGGAGAGGAGATTACATCCATTCAGGACCAACCAGTTAAGAGCCTTGGGCGATGGTACACAGAAGAGCTGAGAGACAGCAAGAGGGTTCAAGAGACAGGAGATCAGATCAGCAGAGGTCTGATATCTGTCGACAAGTGTGGCTTGCCTGGCAAGTTGAAGCTGTGGTGCTTGCAGTACGGACTGATGCCACGGATAATGTGGCTACTAACTGTCTATGAAGTGGCAATGTCCCACGTTGGGGCAATAGAACGGAAGATCAACAAGTATGTGAAGAAGTGGCTTGGAGTACCGAGCAGCCTCACCAATGTTGCAATCCACAGTAGCCAGGCAAAGCTTACCATCCCAGTGCAATCTCTTGTTGAATAGGTCAAGGTAGCCAAGGCAAGATCATTCTTGATGCTTCGAGACTCAAAAGACCCTGTCATCAAGAACATCCAGCCAGATGTGAGATCAGGCAGGAAGTGGTCAGCCCGTGTAGCAGTTGATGAGGCAGAGTCTAGATTGAAGCACAAGGAGACGGTTGGGGCTATCCTGCTAGGCTGCCAGGGACTTGGATGGACAATCCACAAGTGGTGGTCATCTCCTACAGGTAAGGGGCGCCGTGAGCTTGTAACACAAGGAATACGAGAGGTAGAAGAGGAGAAGAGGTTAGCTAAAACAGCTGGCCTGGCCAAACAAGGGGCTTGGGCCAGATGGGAAAGTGTTGAACAATGATATCTATCTTGGAATGTTCTGTGGCAGATGGAACCGCTCCGCATTTCTTTTCTATGCAGAGCAGCATACGATCTGCTCCCAACACCTGCCAACCTTAGCACCTGGTATGAAGATAAGACAGACAGGTGTGCTGCTTGTGGCGAGAAGGGAACACTTCAGCATATTTTGAGTGCATGCAGAGTCAATCTTTCCAGCGGCATGTATACTTGGAGACATAACAACGTTCTCAAAGTTGTAACAGAAGCGGTTGAGCAGAGAGTACTGCAGCACAACTTATCTCATGCCCCATGCTGCACAGAACATCGCATATCATTTGTGAAAGAAGGCTCCAAGTCAAGGGTGTACAGCGCAGGCTCACGATCAAGCATACTTTCTTCAGCCAATGATTGGTGCGTCGAGGCCGACCTGGACGGGAAAGGCAGTTTCCCGGAGCAAATGGCTTTCACCACATTGCGTCCAGATATAATCGTATGGTCTGACAGCAGTAGAGAGTAGTTATTGGTGAACTCACAGTCTCCTGGGAAGACAACATCGATGAAGCCCATGAGCGCAAGTTACCCAAGTATGCAGAATTAAGATCAGAGTGCAGAGACAGAGGGTGGAAGGTCTCATGCTATCCATTCGAAGTAGGCTGCCGTGGGTTCATTGCGTTCACTTTCCAGAAGTGGCTGTATGACCTTGGCTTCACTAGAAGAGAGATCAAGTCAACCAGCAGGGCTGTAGCTGAGGCAGCAGAGAAAGGATCAGCATGGGTGTGGACCAAGTATGTCCAGAGGGGCAGATAGTCAGACAGTGTATACATATCTTGCAAACCCTTCAGTAGTTGCATAGACACCTGAAGAGCAGACTATCAGTTGGACAGAAGTGACCAACAACTCTGATAGAAGCAGATGCCAAGTTTTTAAGCTCACCAGTGGGAGGTGGTGCTTTAGCACTGCTGGCCCACCACCTCGAGGGAGTCTTGATCATAAGCGGGCCGAAACTCCTGAAGACAGGTGGCAGATCAACTGGTGATAGCAGAGGACAGTTAACATCTAAGTCCACATGTATTTTTAACTCTCAAGTAAAGATGGATAAACCTGCTGTTATTTAAAACTAAAATATCTAAATGTACCTATGGAATGGTCATTGAAAACTATTAAACTGAACATGCTTCCTAGAGCTGTATGAGTTATAGCTGGTGTTAAGATAAAGACTCAGTTTGGGAGTTGTTGAGTTAAAGGATAACTTTAGACATGATTGGCAAACAGAAGGAATGCTCTTCAACCTGCAACTACATGCCAAACGAGGACTAAATACTCCAGCAGGATCCATTAGCTCATCCGTTAGATGGGAAGGGATTAGACAAGGGGAGGCAATTTAAGTCAAGGTATGAGGAGATCAGTTCAGTGGGACCAGAAAAGACAGAAACAATGGGCTACAAGCACAGTTCTGTTTTCGGATTCTGGAGAGAGGGAATCAGTGGTTGGGGCACTATCAGGCTGGAAATCCCTTATGTGATGAGATCTCTGTAAGTGCGAGCACATTCATGCAGATGAACTGAATGTCTTTTCTCATTTTGAGCCTTGAGAATTGCGAATTGTTAGAGGACAGGAGCTTGCAATTCTCTGGAAATGTTGTCAAAGAAACTACTGGAAGCTGCTTACATCCCTTAAATCAAGCCTTGTTCTTTGTAGAGCAGCTTTCTCTTTCTCATATTAAAATGTGCATTTTTAATTTGTTCTCCATTCATTCCCCACAATACATTCCCAGCACTGCAGGGTGGGGCAAATGGGTGTTCAAATCAGAGATACCTTGCTAGATACTCATTGTTGTGCCCTAACAATATACAGTGGATTCCAGTTAACTGGGCCATCGATTAATCAGAGCAGCCATTTATTTAGGACAACTCTTAAAAAACAAAAACTAATAGCGAGCATAATCAGAATTCCCTTCACTTATTTGGGACACCATGCTGCTCAATTGGGATGGAGTTTCTAAGCTGAACAGTTTCTAACTTCAGTCAGTCACATGCACTTGCATGACTGTTAGACAATAGACTGTGCTTAGAGCAGTCAGTTTTTAAATAGCATCAGTTTACATATGCTTGTGTTCAAAATGCAGTGGTATTTGTCACCGACAGTTGGCAAATAATAAGCAGTAAGACAATTCAGAAGTGTTTTGCTCACTGCAGTTTGAGGCTTTTGGGCTTGGAGATGCCAAAAACAGCCAGGAAATGAAATAACTTCACTATTGCAACAATTTAGGAACTACAAGGAATTTGAAGGTATCAACAGTCACCTTGTATGTTACAATGAAAATAAAGATTTGGAGGATGCAATCGTCTAAAGCAACAGATCTTAATCTGGGATCCATGGACTTCTCAGGGTCTGTGAACTTGGATGGGAAAAAGTTTACATCTTTGTTTTCAATACATGGTGTGTGTTGATTTGTCAAAGGCCACCCCACAGTTTTGTTTTCTTATTGAAGCTAAACAACAACAGCCTTCACACTGATATGTCTTAAAGATTAATTTTAACTTGCTTATATTTTAAATGTATAGTCTTGTTATTTAATATGTCAATAAAGAAGCACATATAGTGCTATATCATAATTTAAAAATATTTTAATAACTATACTTCAATATAATTGGTTTCTTTTGTAATCCTATGTATGTTTGTGTTTTATTTTATATATTTAAATACATTATTCTGAGAAGGGGTCCACAGTCTACACTGGACTGACAAAGGGGTCCATGGCATAAAAAAAGTTAAGGACTCATGGTCTAAAGTATTGTACAAAAATATCAATAATCTCCAATAGGTGTATGCACTGATTTTATTAATTTACAGTCAATAAAAACCTTTATAGTACTGTAGAGGTATTGGCAGTGTTCTCATTTGTTTGGTATTTCATTTTAATTCTTAAGTTGTTACTCAGATAAATGGTAGTTTGTCTCTTTTATACCTTTTAACTATTTCTATGAAACGTTGCTAACTGGGACAACTGCTTAATTGGACCAAAATGCACAGGTCCCCATCTGTCCCAGTTAACCAGAATTCAGTATACTGCTCTGTTGCAATGATATTGAGTGTACCTGTTCTAAAGTCCTAAACTTAAGTCAAAGCGTATAGTTTTATTAGTTGCGGGTGTCTGCCATATTCTCAGCTTAGGGAGTGGGAACAGCTGAAGGAGAGAATGAACAACCAAACGCCCCCTTCACTAACCGCAACCACTACTTGCATGTGTTGATACTGCACCAGAATATATGGATTCTGGATTGGCCTCTACAGCCACCTGAGGGCCCACCAAAGGAGAGCACCTTACTCAACTTGAGTAATTGCACTGCTGTATTAACCTATCCGGCAAAGACTAATTTACTTCACTAGTTTGGTGTTTGGTCTCTTTTCTGAAGGGTTCAGATGACATTCATCACTATTTCCTCCTCCCAACCAACGAGAAATTTTCCCCCAGCTCGCGAAACATATTAAACACAGTTAATTGTTTCAAATGGAGCACATTCATTTGTAAAAACGAATGAAGAAAAACATACCAGTAAGTTGCAGATAAAGCACAGAAAGAAGTCTCCGGGAAGAACTCTTTCCCAAGCTGATGCTGAACAGTGGACTCTATGCCTTTACCTCTGTAACTAATCCACACCTTCTAAGTTTTATATTGTATTTTTGCCAACCTCATCTGCTTGTGATACTTCCACAATTGGTTTGATCAGATAAGCCTGTGATTCACATTGTCATAGATCAACATGGTCAGTATTGTTTCTCAAGAGAATGGTAAATAGTATTAGTTAAAGATTCTGTTTATTGAACAATAAACATTTTGAACCATGGATTGTTTCTTTCGCTGTGCTAAAAAGCTTGCGTTAGCAAAAAGCCTCCTCAGCCTAGACAGTGACTTGCTAAGATGCTGAGTTTAGTAAAGTGCCTCTAGGACTTGGTTAATAATTATACATCACAGTTCATATGCCATATCAGACAAAGCACTGGGTATTGAAGAGGCCAGAATTATGAACCATTCTAGAGAGTGCTTTAAAATCAAATATTAAAATTGTTCTTCGAAGTGACTCTCATGGTCATGAAAACCAGCATAGTTGAAGTCTGACAACTAAAAATAACACAAATTTGCCAGCTGCTTGGATTTATTTTTGAGATGTATATGGTCATTTAAAACAGTCTCACATCACTCTTTTTTTGGAATAAGGGCTACTTCATCTACTTTGACAATCCCCAATTAAACCAATGCAAAAAAAAAACACGAGATTGAAAAGGTCAAAGGAACGTGAATCTCTACTCATAGAGGGATCAGGTGTGGAGACAGTGACCAGATTCAAGTTCCTGGGTGTCAAGATCTCTGAGGATCTAACCTGGTCCCAATATATCGATGCAGCTATAAAGAAGGCAAGACAGCGGCTATATTTCATCAGGAGTTTGAGGAGGTTTGGTTTGTCACCTAAGACACTTGAAAGCTTCTACAGGTATACCGTGGAGAGCATTCTGACAGGCTGCTTCACTGTCTGGTATGGGGGGGGGCGGGGGGGCTACTGCACAGGATTGAAAGAAGCTATAGAAAGTCGTAAAATTAGTTAGCTCCATCTTGGTGCTAGCCTCCATAGTATCCAAGACATCTTCAAAGAGTGGTGCCTCAGAAAGGTGGTGTCCATTATTAAGGACCCCCATCACCCAGGACATGCCCTCTTTTCATTGTTACCATCAGGGAGGAGGTACAGAAGCCTAAAGGCACACACTCAGTGATTCAGGAACAGCTTCTTCCCCTCTGCCATCCGATTCTTGAATGGACATTGAACCCATGAACACTACCTCATTTTTATTATTTCTGTTTTTGCACTATCTATAATTTTACTATTTAATACACATATACTTACTTACTGTAACTGATTTTTTTCCCAATATTATCATGTATTGCATTGTACTGCTGCTGCTAAGTTAGCAAATTTCACGACATGTGCTGGTGATATTAAATCTGATTTTGATTCTGAAAAATAACCAATGGATTATATTTAAATAACTAAGGATGCATAGAAAAATTCTAAAACATTTTTTCCAGTATTTACAATAAATCTGGAAATAACGTACAGTACTGTGATAAGAATACGGGTACCGTGGTAGTGTAGCGGTTAGCACGGTGTTATTACAGCACAAGGGTTCGGTGTTTGGAGATCCATCCCAGAGTCCTCCATAAGGAATCTCTGTAGGTCCACTCTGTGGAACGTGTGGGTTTTCCCTGGGTGCCCTGGTTTCCTCCCACACTCCAAAGATATACTGGGTTGGTTAATTGGTCATTGTAAATTGTCATGTGATTACATTAGAGTGAAACAGGGACACCTCTTTTTCCCTTATTAGGGAGCGTGAGCCTGTGGTATGTCAAATTACCGGGTGAACGAGTAGTCTTTGGGGTACTGCAAATCTCTGAGTTTATTGATGCTTTGCTGCATGCTTGAGTGCTCACTGGAGGGCAACGATGCTTTTTGCTGGGAGGAAAGGGGGTCTCATTGCTTTGCTGCTGCTTGTGCGTGGGAGGGGGAGCTGGGGGAGCTTTGGGGTTCTAACATGTAACTGTCATTCATTCTTTGGGGCACTCCTCTGTTTTCATGGATGTTTGCGAAGGAGAAGAATTTCAGGATGTATGTATAGTGCACACATTTCTCTGACATTAAATGTACCTATTGAAACCTATTGAAATCAGGTTTGTTGGAGGTTTCTGGGCTTGAAGGGCTGACGGGACCAGCTTCATCTCTTTAAGAAACTTGTGGTGTATTGTGATAGTGATAAAAAATATCTACCTAGGGAGATTTGTGACATTAGTGACACTGAGTCAGTTAATTTTAGGGTCTTTCATCATGCAGTTGAGAATGGCTTCTAATTCAGTAACACCAAATACTTACAATGAACACATGTTAAACATACGTATACCATATTATTTCTGTATGTCACACAATACTTATACAAACCTATATCCAAACTCTTTCAACACACATAAAAGTTGCTGGTGAATGCAGCAGGCCAGGCAGCATCTCTAGGAAGAGGTGCAGTCGACGTTTCAGGCCGAGACCCTTCGTCAGGACTAAATGAAGGAAGAGTGACAGGAGGGGGAGGGATGGAGCCAAGAGCTGGACAGGTGATAGGCAAAAGGGATATGAGAGGATCATGAGACAGGAGGTCCGGGAAGAAAGACGGGGGGGGGTTCCCAGAGGATGGGCAAGGGGTATATTCAGAGGGACAGAGGGAGAAAAAGGAGAGTGAGAGAAAGTATGTGTGTATAAAAATAAATAACAGATGGGGTACGAGGGGGAGGTGGGGCCTTAGCGGAAGTTAGAGAAGTCGATGTTCATGCCATCAGGTTGGAGGCTAACCAGACGGAATATAAGGTGTTGTTCCTCCAACCTGAGTGTGGCTTCATCTTTACAGTAGAGGAGGCCGTGGACAGACATGTCAGAATGGGAATGGGATGTGGAATTAAAATGTGTGGCCACTGGGAGATCCTGCTTTCTCTGGCGGACAGAGCGTAGGTGTTCAGCAAAGCAGTCTCCCAGTCTGCATCGGGTCTCGCCAATATATAAAAGGCCACATCGGGAGCACCGGACGCAGTATATCACCCCAGCCGACTCACAGGTGAAGTGTTGCCGCACCTGGAAGGACTGTTTGGGGCCCTGAATGGTGGTAAGGGAGGAAGTGTAAGGGTATGTGTAGCACTTGCTCCGCTTACACGGATAAGTGCCAGGAGGGAGATCAGTGGGGAGGGATGGGGGGGACGAATGGACAAGGGAGTCGCGTAGGGAGTGATCCCTGCGGAATGCAGAGAGAGGGGGGGAGGGAAAGATGTGCTTAGTGGTGGGATCCCGTTGGAGGTGGCGGAAGTTACGGAGAATAATATGTTGGACCCGGAGGCTGGTGGGGTGGTAGGTAGGTGAGTAAGCATGGACTTCAGTAAGGCCTTTGACAAGGTCCCGCATGGGAGGTTAGTTAGGAAAATTCAGTCGCTAGGTATACATGGAGAGGTGGTAAATTGGATTAGACATTGGCTCAAAGGAAGAAGCCAGAGAGTGGTGGTAGAGAATTGCTTCTCTGAGTGGAGGCCTGTGACTAGTGGTGTGCCACAGGGATCAGTGCTGGGTCCATTGTTATTTGTCATCTATATCAATGATCTGGATGATAATGTGGTAAATTGGATCAGCAAGTTTGCTGATGATACAAAGATTGGAGGTGTAGTAGACAGTGAGGAAGATTTTCAGAGCCTGCAGAGGGACTTGGACCAGCTGGAAAAATGGGCTGAAAAATGGCAGATGGAGTTTAATACTGACAAGTGTGAGGTATTGCACATTGGAAGGACAAACCAACGTAGAACATACAGGGTTAACGATAAGGCACTGAGGAGTGCAGTGGAACAGAGGGATCTGGGAATACAGATACAAAATTCCCTAAAAGTGTCGTCACAGGTAGATAGGGTCGTAAAGAGAGCTTTTGGTACATTAGCCTTTATTAATCGAAGTATTGAGTATAAGAGCTGGAATGTTATGATGAGGTTGTATAAGGCATTGGTGAGGCTGAATCTGGAGTATTGTATTCAGTTTTGGTCACCAAATTACAGGAAGGATATAAATAAGGTTGAAAGAGTGCAGAGAAGGTTTACAAGGATGTTGCCGGGACTTGAGAAACTCAGTTACAGAGAAAGGTTGAATAGGTTAGGACTTTATTCCCTGGAGCGTAGAAGAATGAGGGGAGATTTGATAGAGGTATATAAAATTATGATGGGTATAGATAGAGTGAATGCAAGCAGGCTTTTTCCACTGAGGCAAGGGGAGAAAAAAACCAGAGGACATGGGTTAAGGGTTAGGGGGGGAAAAGTTTAAAGGGAACATTGGGGGGGGCTTCTTCACACAGAGAGTGGTGGGAGTATGGAATGAGCTGCCAGACGAGGTGGTAAATGCGGGTTCTTTTTTAACATTTAAGAATAAATTGGACAGATACATGGATGGGAGGTGTATGGAGGGATATGGTCCGTGTGCAGGTCAGTGGGACTAGGCAGAAAATGGTTCGGCACAGCCAAGAAGGGCCAAAGGGCCTGTTTCTTTGCTGTAGTTTCTATGGTTCTATGGTTCTATGGTGAGGACCCCTAGTGGGGTGGCGGGAGGATGGAGTGAGAGCAGATGTACGTGAAATGGGGGAGATGCGTTTAAGAGCAGAGTTGATAGTGGAGGAAGGGAAGCCCCTTTCTTTAAAAAAAGAAGACATCTCCCTCGTCCTAGAATGAAAAGCCTCATCCTGAGAGCAGATGCGGCAGAGACGGAGGAATTGCGAGAAGGGGATGGCGTTTTTGCAAGAGACAGGGTGAGAAGAGGAATAGTCCAGATAGCTGTGAGAGTCAGTAGGTTTATAGTAGACATCAGTGGATAAGCTGTCTCCAGAGACAGAGACAGAAAGATCTAGAAAGGGGAGGGAGGTGTCGGAAATGGACCAGGTAAACTTGAGGGCAGGGTGAAAGTTGGAGGCAAAGTTAATAAAGTCAACGAGTTCTGCATGCGTGCAGGAAGCAGCGCCAATCGTCGATGTAGTGAAGGAAAAGTGGGGGACAGATACCAGAATAGGCACGGAACATAGATTGTTCCACAAACCCAACAAAAAGGCAGGCATAGCTAGGATCCATACGGGTGCCCATAACTACACCTTTAGTTTGGAGGAAGTGGGAGGAGCCAAAGGAGAAATTATTAAGAGTAAGGACTAATTCCGCTAGACGGAGCAGAGTGGTGGTAGAGGGGAACTGATTAGGTCTGGAATCCAAAAGGAAGCGTAGAGCTTTGAGACCTTCCTGATGGGGGATGGAAGTATATAGGGACTGGACATCCATGGTGAAAATAAAGCGGTGGGGGCCAGGGAACTTAAAATCATTGAAAAGTTCAAGAGCGTGAGAAGTGTCACGAACATAGGTAGGAAGGGATTGAACAAAGGGGGATAAAACCGTGTCGAAGTATGCAGAAACGAGTTCGGTGGGGCAGGAGCAAGCTGAGACAACAGGTCGGCCAGGACAGGCAGGTTTGTGGATCTTGGGTAGGAGGTAGAAACGGGAAGTGCGAGGTGTGTGAACTATAAGGTTGGTAGCAGTGGATGGGAGATCCCCTGAGCGGATAAAGTCGGTGATAGTGTGGGAGACAATGGCCTGGTGCTCCTTAGTGGGGTCACGATCGAGGGGTAAATAAGAGGAGGTATCCGCAAGTTGTCACTGTGCCTCGGCAAGGTAGAGGTCAGTACGCCAGACTACAACAGCACCCCACTTATCGGCGGGTTTAATAATAAGGTTAGGATTAGTGCGGAGGGAGTGGAGAGCAGAGCGTTCCGAAGGAGTCAGGTTGGAATGGGGACAAGGTGCGGTGAAGTCGAGACGGTTGATGTCCCGTCGGCAATTAGCGATAAAGAGATCCAGAGCAGGCAGAAGACCAGAGCGGGGTGTCCATGAAGAAGAGGAGGGTTGAAGACGGGAGAAGGGGTCATCGGTGGGGGTGGAAGAGTCCTTGCCGCAGAAGTAGGCTCGGAGACGGAGACGGCGGAAGAAAAGTTCCGCATTGTGGCGAACACAGAACTCGCTGAGGTGTTGGCGAAGGGGGACAAAGGTGAGGCCCTTACTGAGAACAGAGCGTTCTGCCTCCGACAGTTGAAGGTCGGAGGGGATGGTAAAGACCCGGCACGGATGAGAGCTGGGATCAGAGCAGGGAGGGGGGAGGCTGGGTGTGTCAATGGAGAGGGGAGGGTTGGGGTGAGAGGAAGATGGAGCCTCTGAGGACCCAAGAACTGACGATGGGATCTGAAGGAGACGTGATTGCAGAGTGGTGGTGGAGGAAGGGGAGACGGGAGTCACAATAGCAGCACATAAAGACCCAGCCTGGAGTTCAAGGCTGGAGTTGCAGTTGGTGGTTGCGCAATGGCTTTGAAGGTGTCCATGGTCGTTGCTGGAGTCTGGGTTTTGAATATGCCCTGAGGTGTTGGAGCCGGCGAGATCAATGGCAGAGGCAATCTGAAGTTCATGCCTGCTAGTTTCATGGCCAGCAGGCTCTGGAGTCTGTAGATGTAGGATCTTGCGATCTTTGCCTAACATGACAAAGTCAAAAAAAAAACGGCGATTGCAGGCGTGAATCCGACGGAGGATGAAATAACGGGTAGGACCATTACAGACGGCGAAGAAAGTGTCCCGAAGGTGTGGAAAGGTCTGGGGTAGGGACACCAAATACCTCCTCATGGCGGAGAGAGTCGTCTTCAGAGCTTGACGGGAGAAGCGGCGAGAGGCAGAGTCAATAAAATGTGAGTACCTGGGATCCTCAGAAGTCCAAATTGAGAGGCTCGGAAACGAATCCTAAAGCCAACTGGAGTAAGTTGGCGACGGAGGCACGTTCCAAGAAAGGATATTTGGCTGTGATAGCGAGTCTGAGTCAAAGTGTGGTCGAAAAGTTGAAGAGCCGAAGAAATTACAGATGGGGAGCAGTGAGAGATGGTTTCACTGAACTCCCGTCGAAGAGAGGATCTAAACTTCTTCGGTATAGGCATCACCGGAAGAGGCTTCGCAGTAGTGAATTTAAAAACGCAAACAACAGGAATTTTGCAGATGCTGGAAATTCAAGCAACACACATAAAAGTTGCTGGTGAACGCAGCAGGCTAGGCAGCATCTCTAGGAAGAGGTGCAGTCGACTTTTCAGGCCGAGACCCTTCGTCAGGACTAACTGAAGGAAGAGTGAGTAAGGGATTTGAAAGTTGGAGCGGGAGGGGGAGATCCAAAATGATAGGAGAAGACAGGAGGGGGAGGAATGGAGCCAATAGCTGGACAGGTGATAGGCAAAAGGGATACGAGAGGATCATGAGACAGGAGGTCCGGGAAGAAAGACGGTGGGGGGGTGACCCAGAGGATGGGCAAGGGGTATATTCAGAGGGACAGAGGGAGAAAAAGGAGAGGGAGAGAAAGAATGTGTGCATAAACATAAGTAACAGATGGGGTACGAGGGGGAGGTGGGGCCTAGCGGAAGTTAGAGAAGTCGATGTTCATGCCATCAGGTTGGAGGCTACCCAGATGGAATATAAGGTGTTGTTCCTCCAACCTGAGTGTGGCTTCATCTTTACAGTAGAGGAGGCCGTGGATAGACATGTCAGAATGGGAATGGGATGTGGAATTAAAATGTGTGGCCACTGGGAGATCCTGCTTTCTCTGGTGGACAGAGCGTAGGTGTTCAGCAAAGCGGTCTCCCAGTCTGCGTCGGGTCTCGAAACTCCAAACTCCAAACTCTTTAGTTTTTTCGGTTCTAATTGTGTGGCATTGTCATTTCAGAGAACATTTACTGCAGAAATACTTGGTGGTGCTGTTTGCTCCAATATGATACAAGAGTAATTGCGTCATGATGCTGAAATGTAACTGTCAAGTTTGTGGATAACCTCTTATGGCAGCATAAATCCTGTTACCACTCTCCAACAAGACCTTCATGTGCTCCAAGTAAGCCCATAAGATACAGGAATTATGCATAGTTTTATTTGAATTCAACAAATACTGGAAATTTTAAAGCTTTTAAGTTGGACCATGTAAGTCATGATAAATACATGCTGAAAATCCAATAGTCCAAGATCAATATCCACAACACCCATTTCTCATTGTAAATTTATATTAGCAAAATGTCCCCTATTTGTTGAGCCTGCAAGGACAGGCACTACAAGCTGGGTGGGGGGAGATGGTGGAAGGAGGAAAGGTAGGCAGATTGTATGTGATTTGCCAGTAATTTACCCCAAGTGGCAATGGAGAGTAGTTTTACTTTTTTGATGCTCTGTGCACATTCTATCCCCAAAGTGTCGCAAGTTTTCGAAGGTGTTCATGGCCTGAATGCCAGAAGCTGTAGCTAAACTAAACAGGGACAGAGTTGATCATTCCATCATTTGGAAGGATCTTGGTCTTCTGGATATCTTGATTGCCAGAATGTGAAGAATTGAAGTTCCCAGGTGAAATTGTATTCCATATTTCACCTGCAATGGTTTGATCAAAGTTCTGAACCACGGTAGATAGACACTCCATTGATTGGACAGTCATGGAAAACTGCAAAGTTCAGTCCCAAAGCAACACATACAGAATGCTGGAGAAACTCAGCAAGTAGGGCACCATCTATAGAGAGAAAGAAACTGTCTTGATGAAGGGTCACGGCCCAAAGCATTGACTGCTTACTCTTTTCCCATAGATGCTGACTGGCCAACTGAATTCCTTTAGCATCTTGTGTCTGTTGCTCCGGATTTCCAGCATCCGTCGAATATTTTGTGTTTATAAGGTTCAGTAGCAAAATGCTGTTTGATTATTATGTTGGGCATCAGCTGCTGAAGTTGTTCTGTCACAAATTGCCCAAGTATTCAAGAACTCAAAGTTCATTGAAATATTCTTACTTGGAGGCCAGTAAACAACACGGTAGTTTAGCAGTTAGTGCAACGTTACTGCATCTCATAGCGTCTGGGCCAAACATATTGAAGGAATTACAAAGAAAGCATATTTCATTAGGAGCATGAGAAGGATTGGTACAGTAGGTCATCAAAAACACTTGCAAATTTCTACAGATGTTCCCTAGAGAGTATTCCAACCAGTTGCATCACTGTCTAGTATGGAGGGGCTTCTGCACAGGATCTAAAAAAGCTGCAGAAAGTTGTGAACTCAGTCAGCTCCATCATGGGCACCAGCTTCTCCAGCATGCAGCACACCTTCTAAAAGTGATGCTTCAAAACGAGGGGTGCATCCATTATTAAAGACCCATGAATGGTCTCTTCACACTGCTACCCTCAAGGAAGAGGTACAGAAGTCTGAAGTGTATCATGAATAGATTCTTCCTCCCCACCATCAGATTTCTTAATGGACAGTGTACCCATAAACACTGGCTCTATTTTTCCTCTCTTTTTGCACTACTTATTTATATAAATATATTTTTTTCTCACCGATTATAGGTGGTGTGTATGTGTATTTTTCCCTCAATCTCAGGACCTCTACTAGAGGCCTAGGAGCTCAAAGGTTTGGCACAGTATCCTTGCTGTTCCTAGCAGAGCGCTCTTCTGGACCGAGATCTTAGATGTTGTTCCTGGGATATGTTGGAGTCACTCTCTCAGCCCAAGTGCTCCCATCACCAGTGGGATTACTCTGCTTTTAATCTTCCACATCCTTTCTATCTGGTCTTTAAAGCTCTGATATCTCTCCAGCTTCTCATATTCTGTCATTCGGGATTGCCACATCTATTACTTTCTTCTGTTCCTTGTCCAGTATTACTGTGTCTGGCTGGTTGGCCAGTACCTGCTTATCAGTCTGTATTTGGAAGTCACACAGGATCTCAGCTCTGTCATTCTCCACTTCCTTCTTGGCTGTTTCCCATTTGGACTTGGGAGTGTCCAATCCATACTCAGCGCAGATATTCCTGTAACAATTCCTGCAACTTGGTTCTGCGGTTCAGTGTACGCTATCCCCATCTGCACCTTGAACCCTGCTACCATGTGCTGGATGGTTTCAGTGGAGTCCTTGCACAGTCTTATCTGGTGTGATAGACCTCTGCTTCTATTGCTCTTGTGCTCAGCGCCTGCACATATATAGAAATATATGCTTCTTATTGTAATTTATAGCATTTTAATATTATGTATTGCATTGTACTGCTGCTGCAAAACAACAAATTACATGACATATGCCAGGGATCTTAAACCTGATTCTGATTCTGAGTTCGATTCCAAGGCCGTCTGTAAGGACCTTGCACCTCCTCCCTGTGAATGCATGGGTTTCCTCTGGGTGCTCCAGTACCCTCCCACAAGCCAGTTAGTAGGTCAATTTGCTATTGTAAAATGTCTTGTGATTAGCCTAGGGTTAAATAGGTGGGTTGCTGGCATTGCAACTCGATGGTCCCGAAGAGCCTGTTCCGCAGTGTATTTCTAAATTAATTCACTAATTAAGACCATAAGATATTGGAGCAAGACTAGGTAACTTGGCCCACCGAATTTGCTCTGCCATTTTATCATGGCTGATCTATTTCTCTCTCAGCCTAATCTCCTGCCTTCTCTCTGTTGACCTGAATGCCCTGAAAGATCAAAAATCTATCAACGTCTGCAATGACTTGACCTCCACAGCTGCCTCTGGCAACAAATTCCACAGAATTCCACAGATTCACCATTCTCTGGCTAAAGAAATTCTTCCCCATCTTCATTCCAAGTGGGCGTCCCACTATTCTGAGGCTATGTCCTCTGGTCTTAGACTCCCCCACCATAGGAAACATCCTTTCCACATCCACTCTGTTGAGTCCTTCCAACATTCAATAGGTTTTAATGAAATCACCCCCATTCTTCTAAATTCCTGTGAATACAGGCCCAGAGCCATCAAACGCTCCTCAAATGATAAGCCTTTCAGTCCCAGAATCATTTTTGTGAACATCCTTTGAATCCTTTCCAATGTCAGCACATCCTTTCTTAGATAAGGGGCCCAAAACTGCTCACAATACTCCAAGTGAGGCCTCACCAGAGCCTTATAAAGCATCAACATAACATCCTTGAGGCTTCAAGGATGTCAATAAAATGCCTCAGTATTGAAGACGACTCTTTCACAGTCTGCCCAAGGGAAGTCGAAGTGTTTGGCATCACGCTGCCTAAAAGTTGTTTCACGGACAACACTCCCCCATCCATTCCCAGTTTGTCTATGAAATGATGCAGGACAGGATACCAATTGCCAGCACCACAAGTTCTGGCAACAAGCTGAGGCAAATATTACAATTTTACCAATTCTAGGAAACTGATACAGTACATGGCGGATTTACAGCAATGAGTATATGCCATAAAATCAATCTTTACTCACCTATTCAGGAGCATTTTGTCTCATCATATTTACTAAAGCATCAGTACTGCTGTTTGCTGCAGCACAGCTATTACATTGCTGGTAACATTTTGTTTGCACGTGATGAAGGATCCTTTGCACTGCAGCACATTGCCAACACTGCTGATGTGCTTGGACTTCATTCCAAAGGCACTGTATGCCAGGAACTCATTGATAAATTGCTTTCCATGGAGGGGATAAAATACACAAGTTAAGACATTCCCTCTTCCTCTTGGTCAGTCACTACTTCATACGCAGGCATCAGCTGAAACAACAGTACATTCCAGCAGTAGCCAAATCACAGATGCCTACACAAGCTAATTTGTAAACCAGGGTTCAGAATTGACCCACCCAAAAATCCCATGATCACATGCATGTGACAGTTTTACTTTACATGGACCTTGAAATCAATCCAGGAAAGAATACGTTTTTTAACTGACTGAGATTTTTAGCAGGTGATGGACAAATTGTTTAAAGCTGCAAGTAGGGAAGATTAACCAGGCATTGATTTAAGTCACCTTGGCCAAAATAAATCGAGAGATACTATTACAAATACAGGCACAAGCTACATGAAAACTGAAGACTTGATAAATTAAATTTGAAGAGCCAAAACCTCATTATCTAAATGTGAAAAATGGAAGTCTAATTTAGCAATAGTCTGCTGCAGATGCAGTCATCAATCTGGAAAACAGTCATTCAGAACCCATGCATAACCACAGATCTGGTTAGAAATTAAACCACTGGCTCTGGAGGACCTGTATTTCTCATTCTGTTCACAATTGAACAGCAAGCACAATATAAGAAAATGCACTACTCCTCTTTAAAGCTGAAGATACTACAGGCTGCTTCTGACCATGATTGAAACACAGAGTGAGTCAATGACAAAAAAATCAAATCAGTGGTAATGTTGCATTTTCACTCCACTTATGTAAATACATTTCAATCAGCTTTTTATAAATTTAACCCACCAGTTTTCCAAGTTCTACAAAGTTTCCAAATTCAGTTAGTTCTTGTACTCTGACTCATTCCACATACAACACTGCTCAAGAACATGAACAGTACTGCCCATAACTGAAATTAGCGTAAAGCTCAAGTGCAACCAAAAAAGTGTTTAATCAGAATCAGAATGAAGTTAATATCATTGGCATATGTGGTGCAAGATGTCGGCTTTTTGCAGCAGTACATTGAAATACCTAATTTAAAAACTGTAAATTACTATTAAAATATATATATATTTAAATTTAAGTATCTGGTGCAATAAATTGGCTTTTTGCAGCAGTATATTGCAATACCTAATTTTAAAACTATAAATTACAATTAAAATATATATTTTTAAAAATTTAAATATGTAGTGCAAAGGGAGAGCAAAAAAAAAAATAGAAGAGTGTACCTCGATATTTTTCCCTGTTCTGTTTTCTTACACATGGATTTTCGGTGTCTATCCCCTTTGCTGGAATTTTCTTGTATACCTTCTGCTATAGGAATATATACACCATGTACAGTATATCAGAACATGTACAAGAAATTTCCAGCTTAGGGGATAGACACCAAAACTTCATGTGCAAGTAAACAGATCACAGGTAGATTCAATACCATTGCCGAGCATTACAAATTAAGGTTGCTTCCAGCATTACTGTTAGCTTCAGGATCTGCAGTTTAATTTAGGAGTCAGGGTCAGAGTTGAGTTTCTTGTCATAGACTCAAAACAGTGTCATGCTAGCATAACAGTTAGTGTGACGCTGTTCACCTCGGGGCACCGCTCATCATATGTGGAGAAATTGATGGCACTGAGCCTTTACTTGCTGGAGTTTAGAAGAATGGGGTGGGTGGGGAGGATCTCATTGAAACCTATCAAATGTTGGAAAGTCTAGATAGAGGTGGATGTGCAGAGGATACTTCCTATGACGGGGGAGTCTAGGACCAAAGGAATAGAGGTCTCAGAATAGAGGGGTGTCCATTTAGAACGGAGAAGGAGAGAAATTTCTTTAGCCAGAGAGTGGTGAATCTGTGAAATTCATTACCACATGCGGCTGTGGAGGCCAGGTCACTGGGTGTATTTAAGGTGGAGGTTGATAGGTTCTTGATTAGTCAGGACATGAAAGGTTATGGAGAGAAGACAGGGGAATGGTATGGAGAGGAAATGGTTCAGCATTGATAAAATGGCAGAGCAGAGTTGGTGGGCTGAATTGCCTAAATCTGCTCCATTGTTGTATGGTCTTGTTGTCTAATTCTGGTGCCGTCTGGAAGAAGCTTATACGTTCTCCTCATTAATGTGTGGGCTTCCTCCAAGTGCTCTGGTTTCCTCCCACAGTCCAAAGACATACTGGTTAGTAGAATAATCGGTGATTGTGAATTGTCCTGTGATTAGGCTGGGGTTAAATAGATGGGTTGCTTGTTAGGCCAGAAGGGCCTGTTCCATGCTGTATCAATTAAAAAATATAAATAAACAGATAAAAGCAGCTACTTTCCCCAAGCCGTCAGGCTGATCAACAACTCCACCCATTATCTGATATCACCTCGTGTCACTTTACACACATACCATCAGTCTGTGTATAACAGTTACTGTACATTGTGTATTATTGGGTTGTTTTTACATTTATGTTGTGCTTTTTTGTTTAATATTGTGTCCTTACACTTATAGTGTTTGTTACTGCTGCATCAGACCCGGAGTAACAATCATTTCTTTCTCCCTTGCACCTGAGTACTGAAGAATGACAATAAACGATCTTGAATATTGAATCTTGAAAATCTTCAAATTCACATAGACCCTCTACCTTGGCTCATACCACACGCAACAATGCTCATGAAAATTCAAAGAACTGCCTTTGAATTTGGATTAATTTGAAGATAAAGTAGTGCCAGACAGAGCTTTCAAGCTGAATACTTTGGGATGGAAGAAATTCCCCAAAGAAAACATAGATACCAAGAATGCATATGCAAGAGAACAGAACAGAGATTGGTGAGGCACACCGATCACAGGTACAATCAGGGCTAATGCTGAGATTTATAAGTTAGAGAGATCTGGAAACACTCATTGGTATTGGAATTGGCTTATATTGATAACGCGTACTGCTTGCATTGCATACTGTTCATACTATCTAAATGGTGAAACAAAGTCAACAGGCAAATGGCCTAATTCTGCTCCTATGTCTTATGGTCTTTTACAGATCAGATATTGCACGGCGCATTGAGATAGAACAAGTTAAAAGAAAACTAAATGAAAAATAAAGTGTAACAGATAGAGAGGAAGTGGAATGCAGGTAAACAAGATAAAGGCAATTGTGAGGGCAAGAGTCCAATTTATTGTACTAGGGAACAACTCAATACTCTTATATCAGTGGGGTAGCAGCTGTCTTTGAGCCTGGTGATGTGTACTTTCGGGCATTTCTATCTTCTGCCTGATGGAAGAGAAGGAAAGAGAAAATGCCCAGAGTGGGTAGGTTTCCATTAATGGGGCAGCAAGAAGTATAGTTCATTGAGGAGAGGATGGTTTCCATAATTCACGGAGCTGTGTCCACAACACTTTGCAGTTTCCTTCAGTCATGTGCAGAGCGGTTGCCATACCTAGCCATTATGCATCCAGACCAGATGTTTTCTATGGTGGATGAATAAAAATTGGCAAGTGTCGACAGGGACATTTAGCATCCCAAGGATGCAGAGGCATTGGTGAGTTTCCTTGGCCATTCTGTCTATGTGGCTGGACCAGGACAAGCTTTGGTGATGGTCTCACCAAGGACCTTGAAGCCCTCAAACCTCTCAACCTCAACACCATTAATGTAGATAGGAATGTATCCATTGCCTCCCTTGCTGAAGTCAAAGACCAGCTCTTTCGTTTTGCCAACATGGAGCAAAAGGCGATTGTCATGATATCATGTTACTAAACTCCGTATCTCCTTGCTGTACTCTGACTCATTGAAAATGAGATACTGCCCACAACAGTAATAACTTCTGCAAACTTGTATATGGAGTCAAAGCAGAATCTAGCCACATAGTCATGAGAGTAAAGGGGTACAGATGGCTCAGGATGAAGCCTTATGCAGCACCAGTCTTTAGAATAATTGTGCCAGGGATGTTGATTACTTCTCATGTATACTACAATGTAGTATAAATGAAGCCCTTAAGATATCAGGAGGTCACTTTTCTGCAACTGCATTGCATTCATGTTTGTTGTGCCTGCGATTGAAGTCATTAAAGAGACACAGATTTTAGTGACGTAGAAGTCTTTATTCATCACAACAAGCAGGAATCATTCCAGAAACACTCTCAGTAGATGCTCACAAACCCAAAAGTACATTACATTTTATACCCTTAAGATCAAAGGTAACAGTTGCTGATACAATACAATTTCAGTAGTTACAATGTCATCATTTCCTTAAGCAGACTTGATGGGCCTAATAGCCCATTTCTGCTCCTATACCTTGTGTGTGTGTGTCCTTAACTCCTAGAGGAGTCGTTGGGGCGCCGTCATGGCAAGCTTTTTTTTGGTATGCTCATCATACGGTGTGTCTTGGGCATCTGAAACCTGGCGGGAGCCCATCCCTCTCCAGGTTTTTTTTTACGAGGTCGAGTTGTTAGCTCAACACTCCACCCAGGCACGGATGGAGAGTGTGCAAGGGAGCCGGCCGAATTCAAACACGGGATCTCTCGCCCCGAAGTCCAGCGTTGATACAACTAAGCCACCAGCCGATATCCTATATCTTATGGTCTTCAATATTTTGGGTTGACAATGCTTCCTTTGAATTGGATATCTACAGTGACAGACATCTCTGAATATTCAAACACTTTTGTCACAAAGTAATTCACATGAATAGTCTGAAAGCTTCTGAAGGCGGCGAGCCAGGCACCCAAAATTAATGTTGCCAGGGCTGTCTGTGAGTACACAAATATGGGACATACACAAAACTATTGATCACCTAAACCTGTGACCATGTCTCATACACTAAGTGACAACATCTGTCTGGTCTGCCAGCTTGAATTCAGTCACAATGGTGTAAGTAACTTGTTGCCTGGTTTGATGTAGGTCAATTAACACAACCCCATTGTCTTATTGTTTGGCTCAAGCATATGCAAATATCTCATGGTCACCTTTTTGCAAAATACAGGTCTCCCCCGCCATCCGAAAATAGAGCGTTCCTATGAAACAGTTCGTAAGCCGGAATGTTGTAAAGCGAAGAAGCAATTACCATTTATTTATATGGGAAAAATTTGTGAGTGTTCACAGACCCAAAAATAATCTACCAAATCATGCCAAATAACACATAAAACCTAAAATAACACTAACATATAGTAAAAGAAGGAATGATATGATAAATACACAGCCTATATAAAGTAGAAATGCTTCCCGTGGCTGACAAGGGAAATTAGGGATAGTATCAATTTCAAAGAAGAAACATACAAATTAGCCAGAAAAAGCGGCTCACCTGAGGACTGGGAGAAATTCAGAGTCCAGCAGGGGAGGACAAAGGGCTTAATTAGGAAAGGGAAAAACGTTTATGAGAGAAATCTGGCAGGGACCATAAAAACTGACTGTAAAAGCTTTTATAGATATGTGAAAAGAAAAAGATTGGTTAAGACAAATGTAGGTCCCCTACAGACAGAAACAGAATAATTGATTATGGGGAGCAAGGACATGGCAGAGCAATTGAATAACTACTTTGGTTCTGTCTTCACTGAGGAGGACATAAATAATCTTCCGGAAATATTAGGGGACAGAGGGTCCACTGAGATGGAGGAACTGAGGGAAATACATGCTAGTAGGGAAGTGGTGTTAGGTAAATTGAAGGGATTAAAGGCAGATAAATCCCCAGGACCAGATGGTCTGCATCCCAGAGTGCTTAAGGAAGTAGCTCAAGAAATAGTGGATGCATTAGTAATAATTTTTCAAAACGCTTTAAATCCTGGACTAGTTCCTGAGGATTGGAGGGTGGCTAATGTAACCCCGCTTTTTAAAAAAGGAGGGAGAGAGAAACCGGGGAATTATAGACCGGTTAGCCTAACATCGGTGGTGGGGAAAATGCTAGAGTCAGTTATCAAAGATGTGATAACAGCACATTTGGAAAGCGGTGAAATAATCGGACAACGTCAGCATGGATTTGTGAAAGGAAAATCACGCCTGACGAATCTCACAGAAATTTTTGAGGATGTAACTAGTAGAGTGGATAGGGGAGAACCAGTGGATGTGGTATATTTGAATTTCAAAAGGCTTTTGACAAGGTCCCACGCAGGAGATTACTGTGCAAACTTAAAGCACACGGTACTGGGGGTATGTTATTGATGTGGATAGAGAATTGGTTGGCAGACAGGAAGCAAAGAGTGAGAATAAACGGGACCTTTTCAGAATGGCAGGCAGTGACTAGTGGGGTACCGCAAGGCTCAGTGCTGGGACCCCTGTTGTTTACAACATATATTAATGACTTAGACAAGGGAATTAAATGCAGCATCTCCAAGCTTGCGGATGACATGAAGCTGGGCGGCAGTCTTAGCTGTGAGGAGGATGCTAAGAGGATGCAGGGTGACTTGGATAGGTTAGGTGAGTGGGCAAACTCATGGCAAATGCAATTTAATGTGGATAAATGTGAGGTTATCCACTTTGGTGGCAAAAACAGGAAAACAGATTATTATCTGAATGGTGGCCGATTAGGAAAAGGGGAGGTGCAGCGAGACCTGGGTGTCATTATACACCAGTCATTGAAAGTGGGCATGCAGGTACAGCAGGCGGTGAAAAAGGCAAATGGTATGCTGGCATTCATAGCAAGAGGATTCGAGTACAGGAGCAAGGAGGTACTACTGCATTTGTACAAGACCTTGGTGAGACCACACCTGGAGTATTGTGTGCAGTTTTGGTCCCCTAATCTGAGGAAAGACATCCTTGCCATAGAGGGAGTACAAAGAAGGTTCACCAGATTGATTCCTTGGATGGCAGGACTTTCATATGATGAATGACTGGATCGACTAGGCTTATATTCGTTGGAATTTAGAAGATTGAGGGGGGATCGTATTGAAACGTATAAAATCCTGAAGGGATTGGACAGTCTAGATGCAGGAAGATTGTTCCCGATGTTGGGGAAGTCCAGAACGAGGGGTCACAGTTTGAGGATAAAGGGGAAGCCTTTTAGGACCGAGATTAGGAAAAACTTCTTCACACAGAGAGTGGTGAATCTGTGGAATTCTCTGCCACAGGAAACAGTTGAGGCCAGTTCATTGGCTATAATTATGAGAGAGTTAGATATGGCCCTTGTGGCTAAAGGGATCAGGGGGTATGGAGAGAAGGCAGGTACAGGGTTCTGAGTTGGATGATCAGCCATGATCATACTGAATGGTGGTGCAGGCTTGAAGGGCCGAATGGCCTACTCCTGCAGCTATTTTCTATGTTTCTATGTTTCTTTACAATCATTGCCTGCACTGTTCTCTGTAGCCAAAATCTCTGCAAGCGCTCTCGGCAGAAAATCTCACACAAGCGCTCTCGGCAAAAACACTCTCTCCAGTAACCTTTAAGCTATGAAGCAGCCAAATCATACCAAATAATGCATAAAAATACACAGCCTATATAAAGTAGAAATAATGTATGTACAGTGTAGTATCACTTACCGGAATCGAGAAGACAGCGCAGAGCACACTGATGATGGTGTGTTAGGCTGAGTCGTCAGAGGTTGGGGTGGTGCAGTGGCCCCCACCCTCCGGGCAGCGAACCAATACTGATTCGCGAAGCATGCAGTGTTACAGCAGTAGCTGGGACGCACCCAGCATATCTTTAAGAAAAAAGCCAAAATAAACAAGCTAATTAATTAGGTGCCACCCAGCACGTAAATGTCAGCCCAGATCAGAGGCGATGCTACTGCTGCATTCTCCGTGAATCGGTATCTGTCTGCGGCCCGGGGGTTGGAGTGGTGGGACACTGGCATGTTATCTCATCGTCGTCTATTTTCATCAGGGCAGGCATGTCATCTTCTTCTATGTCTGCCTGCCTCAATGTCGAAGGTCGAGGTTCGTCGTCTGCTGTGGCTGATTGGAAGGCTTGAAAAACGACAGTAGGCTTGACTGCTTAGTCTCGCGCATTTTTCTAATCATACAGTTCTTCGTAAGCACTCAAACCATCCTGCCTTAAACTGACATATCCTTTCAAAATTAAAGTCATACTTTTCTGCATCATTGCAGCGAAAATCTCACGCAGTTGCTTCACGTTCAGTTCCTGAACAACTTCACTTTCGGTCCGTTCGCTACTGCATTCGGTTTTGATTGCTATCCTTTCCTCTTCCAACTGCATCAGCTCTTCATCTATCAGTTCTTGGCCATGGGATGCCAAAACCTCTTCAACATCATCTTCGTCAACTTCCACAAGCCAAACTCATTTTGTCCTTGCTTTGTTCACCATGATCGAAATGCTTAATTATGTCTAGTTTTACGCTAAGTGTAACACCCTTATGAGCTCTTTCAGGCTTTTCCGATACATTAGAACTCATCTTGCTAACGGATCCTCACAGGCACGTGTTTAAGCAATACCGGCTAGAATGCCGTTCCGAATCCGGGGGAGAGCGGCTGCTCAGGGCACGCGCTGCTTTTTCTGTGCGCTGCCTTTTTTTGTATCAGTGAAAACACTTTCTGTTAGCAAAAATAGGGAACTAATGTAGGTCTTTTGTAAGAGTGAGGTTTCGTAAAGTGAACGTTCGAAAAGCGGGGGAGACCTGTATACTTGTAGTCTGTGGACTTTTAATTTCAGTTTACTGCTTGCAACTTACAATAAAAACCAAAGGCTAACTGCAAGCTTCCTGAGCTCATTTACATTTAGAATAAGAAATGAAGCTTGGTTCTTGTTTGATTAGTATCTGCTCTATTCACATAACTCCAGAATAATCCCAAATAATATTTATAGTAAAACTTGTCCTCTGTATTTTATTCAGTAAATCACTCTTTCTATTTCCGGGTCTCATTTAGACAATTTGCTTCCTACGAATGGTTGAGGCACCATCCTGGATTCTTGTGGTACAGTGGGTAAAGTGTTGATTGATCCCCACTTGTCAAAATGGTTACACTGGATTTTGTTCAACTGTAGCTCTGAACTGTGAGGTACATCACCTCTCCACACGGCAGTAATATAGAGTAAGGAACCACACCCTGCCCAAGTACGACTCCAATCAATTGTCTTTCAACCAGTTTGAATGCAAGAGAAATTTGGTAACATTTAAAATAAATTAAAATGACACATTGTAAAGACACACAATATTTCTGTTCATTAAGTCAAAGCAATTGCAATTGAATGAAATAAATTACCTAAATGTACCTTTAAGATGAAAGCTGGCAACTATTATAACAAATGTGGCTCAACTGATGTATGGGTGAAGTGAGGGATCCTGATATGAAGGGCAGCGAGAGGTTACATGTTTACCTGATTTCACATTCCTTACATCCATGTTGCAGTTCCTTCAAAATGTTGCATTGACAGCATTAGACATGAAACACGTGATACATTGTGTCTCCCTTGAGTAGGAGCCTGCAGCCACATTCAACTCAATTCAAGTTTAATTGTCATTCAATCATATATGAATATGGCCTATTGAGACAGTGTTATTCTGGGGCCAAGATGCAAAACACAGTTCCAATTGTCAGACACAGCACAAAGCACACATAGCACACATAAGATAGCGAGCACATCTAAGTTATCAGTAAAATACAGCCACGCAAAAAAAAAGTTCAGACCGAGTCCATGAAGGCCGCAGAAATCTGCCGTCGACCACAATACAGCTTGTCTTCTGCTGAGCAAACACTGGGGGGCAGCACCAACTACAGCCTGGAAACCATGCCATGCCACTGCAATGCATCTCTCCTGGTGGCTGTAAACAGGCAGCACCTGGCTTGAGGTCTAGTTCTCACTACAACCGAGGCCACGCAGATCCCCTGCCATCAGTACCTGCTGTCCACCAATAAATCAGTGAATTGGACAAGCAGCATTCCAGATTAACAATGTCCAACAGGGTCTTGTGATCACAAGAAAAATGATTAAGGTGGCCATTCGCTATTTGATTGCACGCCTCCTTCACATACTGACTCCTCCAAAGCCTCTCTGATGCAAGCAGTAACACGATCTGCATCAGGTCCAGCTCCTTCATTTTCTACACCAGCAAACAACTTGCTGATGGGGCAGACTTGTGGTACTTTAAGTTCTTAATATTTTGTGGGATCGCCTGATCATAAAAAAATATATTTAAAAAGGACGATAGAACCCTTTGTTGAACCGTTGAAGCCATCTTACCATGCTAAACAAAGACAATTTTTAGCTGCTGGTGGAAAGGAGTTGGATAATGTATGATGAGATCTGTTCAATGGGATAGCAGCAGGCAGAATTAATGAGTCTGCCAGTCGGGTCCTGTTTGTGAATGGCAGGTAAGAGACAGAACCAAGTGCAGGTTTGGGGCACTAGCAATTTGGGGGTGTCGCAAGATCAGTGTAAATGCCAAACTGTTCACTAGAAATAGTGATAGACTACTAGCCCGAGCCCTGCATGTTGACAACTGTTAGAGGACAGGAGTGTGCACTTTGAGGGAACTGGACCTAAAGATCTTTATATTAGAAACTGCTTGCCTTCAGTTCTTCCAATCTAACAAACTGTATTCTTGTATTGAAGAGCTTGCTTTTGAATGTGTGTATTTTCATATTAAATTTTAACTTTCCTGGGTTAACTCAACCACCTCCCCCCCAAAAAAAAATCTATTCTGCAATGCAAAGCCAAGTACAGTAGGAAAAACAGGGGGAGAAAATGGTAACACACACAAAATGCTAGAGGAACTCAGCAGGTGAGGCAGCATCTGCGGAAATGAATAAACAGTTGGGCCGAGGCCCTTCTTCTGGACTGGAAAGCAAGAGGGAAGGTGCTAGAATAAAAAAGGTAAGGGGAGGGGAAGGAGAGCTAGAAGGTGATAGGTGAAGCCAGGTGGGTGGGAAAGGTCAAGGACTGGAGAAGAAGGAATCTGACAGAAGAGGATATTGAACTGTAGAAGAAAGCAAAGGGCACTGGGGGAGTTGACAGGCAGCTGAGAAGAGGCCTGAGGCCAGAGTGAGTAATAGAGGAAGACAGGAGGGTGAGGGAATTTTTTTTTAGCAGAAGGAGAAATAGATATTCATGCCCACAGGTTGTAGGCTACCCAAATGGAATAAAAGTGCTACTCCTTGAAGCTGGAGGTAGCCTCATGGTGGTACAGGAGGAAGCTATGGACCAATGGGATGGAAATCAGAATTAAAATGTTGGGCCACTGGGAAGATCTGCTTTTGGTGGATAGAGTGGAGGTGCTTGACAGAGTGATTCCCCAATTTACAACGCGTCCCACCAGTGTAGAGAGGGCCGCATCTGGACTACCGGATAGAATAGACAACCCCAGCAGATTCACAGATGGCGTTGCCTCACCTGGAAGGAGTGTTTGGGGCCCTGAATGGAGATGAGGGAGGAGGTGAATGGGCAGGTGTAGCATTTCTGGTGCTTGTAGGGATATGTGCCAGAAGCACGATTGGTAGGGAAGGACAAATGGGCAAGAGAGTCACAGAGGGAGCAATCCCTGTGGAAAGTGGATGGGGGAAAGATATGTTTGGTGGTAGGACCCGTTTAGGGATGGCAGAAGTTGTGGAGGATGATGTGTTGGATATGGAGTGTTATGGGGTGGTAGGTAAAGACAAAGGAGCTATCATTGTTAAGGTGGTGGGAAGATGAGGTGAGTGTGGATGTTCAAGAAATGGAGAAGATGCGGGTGAGTGCAGTGTTCTTTGAAGGAGGAGGACAAGGAAAGCTGCATTCTGGGAACAGATGCAGTGGAGATGAAGGAACTGAGAAAAGGGAATACCACTTTTACAGGAGACAGGATGGGAAGAGGTATAGTCAAGTTAGCCATAGGAATTAGTGGGTTTATAAAAGATGTCACTTGAAAGTTTCTCTCCAGAGATGGAGACACAGAGACTGAGAAAGGGAAGAGTGGTGTCAGAAGTGGAGCAAGTGAACTTAAGGGGAGGGTGGAAAGTAGAGGCAACATTGATGAAATTGACGGGCTGAACGTGGGTGCATGAAACAGCACCAATGCAAGCATCAATGTAGCACAGAAAGAGTTGGGGAGTATTACTGGGGAAGGCTGGAACCCCTCAAGTCTGGGAAAAAGTAGGAAGAGCCGAAGGAAAAATTGTTGAGGGTGAGGGCCAGTTCTGCAAGAGGAAGGTAGTGATGGAGGGGTACTGGTTGGTTCTTCTATTGAGAAAGAAGTGGAGAGCTTTAAGGCCTTCTTGATGGGGTTTGAAAGTGTATGGACTGGACAGCCATGTGAAAATGAGGTGGTCAGGGCCAGGGAATTGAAAGTTTGTGAGGAGATCAAGAGCATGAGAAGTGTCATGGATGTAGATGGGGAAGGAAATTAACCAATGGAGTTGAGGCTGACGCTGAGTTCTGTGAGGCAGGAGCAGGCAGACTGAATGGGCCCACCCTGACAGTCACATTTGTGAATCTTGGGTAGGAGGTAGTGTCGTGGTTTCTCGTTTCTTACAAACAACAAGGAGACACAGAAAATCCTTCAAGAAGTCTTAAACTTTAATTTGCAATTCAAAGCTGAGACAATCAGAAAGCTAGTAGCTGACTGCCCATCGAGGCTTGTACACAGCATTTTTTATAGCAATCTCCTATCTTAGCTACATTATCATATCCAGATGGCCTGTGATCACATATCATCAATACATCCGCTCTCGACCTTCCTCTATTGTTTTACTCCCCAATTTAATTATGTCCTAGTTTACTTTTTAGACCAGGTGTCCCCTCATCCCTAACCACAGTTATTTCTTAATTGGTCTTGTTTTGACATACTGCCACATATTTCATTACCTTACTCGCCACCGTTATCTTCCTACTTGGTTTCATTCTAGTTCTCTTCATGAATTAATAGTGATTAGGTTAAAAGTCATGGCTACATAGTGAATACCTTCCACTGAGCTAGGAGCAGTTACATAGTAAATATAGAAAATATAATGTGTGCATTTGACTGAATACTGAAATACTGTTGAGTAAATATTGTAAATACTGTAATACATAGAAAATACAATGTATGCGTTTACATTTTCCAATATAATCTGCCCTTTGAGACCCACAGGGTCTCATACAGAGAGGGAGAGGACTGAGAGTCTATGCACAAAAGCTCAAATAAAGCCACGCATTTACTCCCAAATTTGGGTTAATCTATAGTTTCCTGCGCTTAAGACTCAAAGTGTTCTCTCCCTAACTCCCTAGGCCGCTGAGCCAAAAACCATCCCTTTGTAACTGAGACAGGAAAAAAGACTCAGGAGCCTTCACAGCCTAATCCCCACATATCTCATCTCTCTCCTGTTCGTCTTGCGTGTCTCGTAGACTGTACGAATACATCATCGGTGTCTCCTTCTCCATAGGGCTCGACCCAACAATTTCCAGGAGCATCGGAAACCGTTTCATTGCAGCACGCACTACAAGCGACTTGAGGCATGGAAGAAAACAGCACAGAATGACCGCACAGCTTAGCAATACAATACCAATGGTTACTGCAATCTTGGTCAGCCACGCTCCCCATCCTCCTAGTCTATTGTTTAACCAGTCAAAGAACTGGTGTCCAAACCCTGCATTTTGTTTAACTTCCTTTCTTAGATTTTTCAGTTTATTCATTACTCTGGTAAATGATCCCTCCAGACTAGTGTTATTCGGTATAAAAGTGCAGCATTGTTCCCCAAACATTACACAAACCCCTCCTTTCTCTGCCAATAGCCAGTCTAGTACCTGTCTATTTTGCCACGCCACTCTACTGGTTGCATCTAGCTGCTGTCCCAAAGCCTCTAGTGCATCATCGGTGTAGTTAATGAATCTCTGTTGATTATAATATATATAATTTATCCATTCAACATTTTTACTAACCCCTATCACAGGTATAAGTGCTTCGCAGCCTGCAGCAATCTCATTCCTTGCCTTAAACTCGTTAGGTATACCGCTCGGCTGTCCTATACCATCAATTTGGACTGTTGGATCAAGTTCATATTTTCGCCTCTTCCGCCGCAGTATCTGCTTCTTTGGAGCTTCAAATTGTACTTCAGGGGATACTACAACTTCTTGAATCAGCATAACTCGTGTACATGTACCTGTCCAACCGAGGGGGAGTGTGGATCTCAGACCTCCCTCCTTCCCACAGAGCCACCAGGTATCTGCTAACGGGATGGTCTGGGCATCCAGTGCACCATCGGGCGGAGGGGTACCTGTCTTGTATCTCTGGCCTGGGGTTACATCCCAAGTCTTAACACAGTTACCACTGAAATGTCCAACCAAGAGATCACCCGTCCGTGTGAAACATTCATAACTCAAATGCTCCTGCACTTTGAGCTTGTCAAATGTGGGTGTCTGGCTTCTTTTATTCATAGCCCACGGTCTGCTGTAATTACAGTTAGAGGCAAGCTTGTTTTGATCATACTGCGAGGAAGCCTGGTATAACATACACCAATAAGGGCACATTGGTGTGTTATCAATACATTTCCGATAACAAGGATCTATCCCGCTACAAATTCCCATACTGCAGGTCTTGACTATACTTGGACACTGCTGTGCACACTGCCCCCTTCGCTCCTTTCGCCATTGCGCGCAGGTGGAAGAGTTGTATGGCATGGGGACTACATACTGTGCTGGATTTGCTCTTGAGCATACATAACAATTCTGTCTCTTCATCATCCCTGCTGTATAATTTGCCCATTGGTACCACATGTTCTGGTACCATGGTACGGAAGTAATCGTTGTGCTCCTCTTACTCCTTTCTCTCAGGTTTTGTGGGATCCTAACAGTCCCATGTCACATCTGCCAAATTAATGGTCTCCAAATCTGCACAAGAGTTTCTGAGTGTATCATCCCGGGTGGCAGAACTGGTCGCCCCCAAGTCATCCCCATTATCGGAAAGAGTACTACCATCGATAACCCCATCCTTGGGATCTTTGGGCCTGTCCTCAGGACCAAAAATTTCCCTTATTACTTGGTCAAGTTCCTGCGGTTCAGTATCAGCTTCTTGATGCTCTTGTCTGTCCCCTACTGTTTGTTTCTCTTCACCACTTACCTCAGGTGGCCCACCTGACTGTACCTGCGGGATTGCTCTAGTGCAGTGATTGAGATGATACCAGGTGGAGCGTCCTTCCACTTGAACTGCGGTGGGTGATGCTTTGGTTACTGTAAAGGGCCCTTCCCTTCTGGGTTCGTTCCACTTACTTCGAAACGCTCGCACCTAGACCTGATCGCTTGGCTTGATTGGTCCTTCCCCTTGATCAATCTCTGGCTCTTTCTGTTTTTCCTGTGCATAAATAGACTTATGTATCATAGTTAATTGTCGCATGTATTGTTTTAATTCCAATTCCAATTGTTCCAATCTAGGCCCTTTATATGGTCCTCTCCACCGGGGCACTGGCATGGGCCTTCCGATTAGCATCTCATGCGGTGTTAGACACGTCATCCGATTAGTCTGCATGCGGTAACTCATTAATGCTAACGGTAGTGCATCGACCCAGTTGAGTTTAGTATCTGTACATATTTTGTTTAGTTTGGCTTTTAAGGTCCCGTTAATTCTTTCCACCATACCCTGCGACTGAGGGTGATACACACATCCAAATCTCTGCTTTATTCTCAGTGTTTGCAGTATTAACTTGACCACTTTTTGAATGACAGCTGAACCATTGTCTGAGCTAATTTCTGTCGGTATCCCAAACCTTGAGATCACTTCGTTTGTCAGGAATTTCACCATTGTTCCTGCCCCTTGATCTTTCGAGGGTACTGCCTCTACCCATCTGCTGAATCTGTTGATTACCATCAACATGTATCTTTTCCCTCTTACTGTTTTTATCATGTCTACATAGTCAATTACTAGGTGTTTAAATGGTCCTTCAGGTACGGGTATATGACCTATTGGGGTTGTAATTCCTTTCCGATTATTATTCTGCACACATACCTCGCACTGTGACAACACATGGTCTACTGAAGCCTGTAAATAAGGCGACCAAAATCCATCCTTTTTTATTTTTCTTATTACTTCCCCCCTTGCACAATGATCCATCCCATGTGCTTCTGAGATCAGGATAGTCAGTAAAGGGATGGGAGCTACTAGTCGGCCATCTTCCGTGGTCCATAGGCCTCCTGGGTTCTGCTTGCCCCCCCCCCCCCCTTCGTCTCCACAGAGTTTGTTCTGCCAAAGTTGCCTTTCCCTGTATTTCAATTAGGTCCTCTACTATAGGTTCCGGCTCTAGACTTACTTGGGGTACGCTGAGAACGGATGTACACCCTGACGCTTTCCTGGCTGCTTCATCTGCAGCTTGATTTCCCTTTGTTACTGTATCGTTTCCTTTTTTATGTGCCTGGCATTTTACTATAGCCAGTGCTTTAGGTTTCATCACCGCTTTTATTAGATCTAATATCTGCTGACAGTGCTGTATGGGATCTCCATTGCTCTTTTTAAAACCTCTCTGTTTCCACACTGTAGATTACTCCCCAAGCTTGTATGTCCTGCTTCCTTCATTATTTTCCTTAGTGGCGTTACAATTTCAGCATATTCCCCAATCCAATCTGAACTATATCCTGTCAGTCCCAGAAACGTCATCATCTGTCTCACTGTCTGGGGCTTGGGAGTTTTAGTTATAGCCTCAATTTGATCCGGCGCTATCGCCTTCGCTCCCTTGGATATCACTCTACCTAGGTATTCTACCTGTTGCTTGCAAAATTGCAGCTTCTTTCTAGATACCTTATGGCCTCCATGCGCCAGTCTCTCTAAAAGGGTTATGGTATCCTGTTCACACTGTCCCTCACTTTCGGAGCAAATCAACAAATCATCCACATACTGCATCAATGTACTTTCCAACGATATGCCCTCTAGGTCCGCCTTTAACACTTGATTAAATACGTGTGGTGAGTTAAATCCTTGAGGCATTCTAGTGTAGGTATACTGGTTGTCTCTGTATGTAAATGCAAATAGGTACTGACACTGATCTGCCAGGGGAACGCTGAAAAAAGCCGAACACAAATCAATCACCGAAAAATAGTCTGCCTCTGGTGGAACGTTAGTCAGGAGCGTTGTGTGGGTTGGGAACTACAGCTGGCCAGTCCTCCACTACCTCATTCACCGCTCGCAAGTCATGCACCAGTCTCCATTTAGACTTATCCGCTTTAAGGACAGGTAACAGTGGGGTATTACATGGGCTGTCTGTCCTCTTAAGTACTCCTGCCTCCAGTAGCCCCTGTATCGTTGGTGCTATTCCCTCTTCTGCCTCTGGTTGCAGGGGATATTGTGGTCTCCTGGGTGGAACTGCTCCCTTTTTCAGCTTTATTTCTACCGGACTGGCTGTTCTTATTCTCCCTACATCCGTGTCATGTTGTGACCACAGGATAGATGGTAACCTATCCAGCTTGTTATCTCTCTGCTGGCCTTCCTCCTTACCCAATAACGTCAGGTGTGGTTGGGGAGTTACTTCGACCTCCTTTGCTGTTCCTACCATATCTATATCTACCTCTATTTTAAAGTAATCGCTGTCTCCCAATACCCACACCTGTGGCATAATTTTCCTCCACACTGCCACGATTCCAGTGTGCTTTACTAAGGGTCCTAGGTCTTTAGACTGATGTCCCTCATTTACCAGCAGCGTTATGTGGGGCTCAGCTTCCGGTATCCTGTACCATTTCTCCAAGAAAGTATTCCACCTGACTTGCAGGGCTGCCCCTTGTCTCCCAATTATTATAGCTTCTCCTCTTAGGTGCTGCCGGTTACCTGCCTCCCTGTACCATCTCTCCTCTAACTCTCTGTTCTGAGTTTCGTCAAAAATCACTGTGCAATGTAACTCGGATTTGGGCGCTACAGCCTGGGGCAATATAGCCTGCACGCCCTTTTTCCATTTTTCCCAGATTTCCCAGATCTGATCTTCTATGTCTCCTATCCAAAAGACATTAGCTTTCTTGACTTCCCGCACTAGTAATTGAACATTTACTCTTTCCACACTCAACCCACTTCTGGTACATTCTAATTTTAATTCTAGTTTTAATAGGGCATCTCTGCCTAGCAAATTCACCGGAGTTCCTTTGGACACTAATATCGGCAAAACTATTCCTTTGCTGCCCATCCTTAATCTCACTGGAGCTGTACATTGTGTCAACTGTGTTTTACCCGAGAACCCTGCAGTCTTAATAAATTTTCCTGACATGGGAAGGTGAAGGGCATACTGCGGCTGTACGCAAGTATACGTGGCTCCAGTATCTATCATCATTGGTGTCAGCTGCCCTTCTAACACAACCTGAACAATGGGTTCCTCCTCTGCCTCCCTTGTTATCACTGGGTAGTGTCCCTTCCCACCTGGGTTCTCTGGGCACCCCTAATGTCTTGCATAGGGGTTCACGGGTCCATTCGGCCCTGCAGGGTCTGGTCCTTGGCTAGACTGTGGTTCCCCTCTCATTGGTTCCCGCTGGTATGTGACGGCCCATGGCCTAAGTGGGCAGTCCCTTCTTATGTGTCCTGGCTGGTTACATCCCCAGCACCGTCTCTGTATCTCTCTTCCCCCCTGTTTCCTTACGGTCCTTCCTGCCCATAACCTCTCTGCTCTCCTCCTTGGGATTTCCAGTCCTGTCTGGGCTGCTGATTAAATTTATCCTGTCCCTGATAGGGCATTTGTGGAAAAGCACCCCCAAAGACGTTTATTATTGGCATGGGGTTTTCTGGGCTCTGTCTTACGGCACGACCGGTCCCTCCATATAATGGCATTTCATTCATTTCAACGGCTGTGCTTAGATCGGTCACTGCTGGCAGCACCTTCTTGCCTTTTTCTTTTTCCTTCTTTTTAAGTTCTTCAAGCTGCATTTGTATCAGCTTTCTTTGCTTCTTGCTGCTCAGTCAACTTTCGTTTGTCTTTTCGATATTTTTCGACCGTATGGGCTACGTGGTCCCTGAATTCCTGTGGGGTCATTGACATCAGTCCGGCCACTTCCACAAGTTTAGACTTAACTTGGGAAGGCATCGCATCCAAAACAGCACTTCGGAACATCCAGGTCATAAACGGGCTGCCTTCCACCTCTTGTTCAACTTCCAGTCTCCACCTTTTCAACCGATTTTCTATGTAGGCTACTGGATTTTCAGTGTCTCCCAGTGGATCCCCTTTCATGGCTTTGGGGTCCATTTTGGGTGGATAGAGCTCCCTGAGGGCCCCCCATACCCTCTGCCTCACTGTGTCAAATCTGGCCCCGTCAATCAGTGTGCTGTCCGCATTCTGTATACCAGCCACTTCCATCAGCTCTTGTAGTTTGGAGGTTCCCATCAGCCTTATCAGCAGCGCCTTCAAATCTCCCATAGCCAACATTCGTCCCGTGGTTTCTTCCTCAAAGGCCCTAATCCACTTCCGTGCACCCTCATGTAGGCTGGGCAGGGTGTTTTTCAGCCCTTCCAGGTCCTGGGATCCCCAAGGAATATACTGCACTTGTCCTAATCCTTTTACTAACAAGGGCATCATTCTCCCTTTCCTTTCCCACATCTCCTGACTCTCCTCCTCGCCTGACCCCATCTGTTTCTGAGCATGTTTTCACTGGCTGCCACATGATTCTTTCCAGGGTTTCCGTTCTCCCTTGGCCTCCTCGTGGAGTTCTTTCTTTCTGCCTTGAGCTAGCATTTGCTTGGACCCATGCGAAATCCTCAAACTCTCGTTGGAAATTCAGTCTGCGCTGTAATTCCCTAATCTTTCCCTCTGTTTCTAATATCTGCCTTTTCACTCTCTCTTTTTCCCCTTCAAGGCTCCTGTCTCCTATCCTCCGCCTACATTCTCCGGCACCCTCTCTTTCGCTACTTAACTCTTGCTCTCCCGACAAGTTACCTTCTGCTCTGGCCTGTTCAGTTCCGTGCCCATGTAACAAAGATTTCTCTTCATCCCTTTTCGCTTTTAATTCCTGTAACCCTTTGATCTCTTCTACTATTTCCCGTCTCTCCTGTTCTATCTTTGCCCTGTCTTCCTCTATTACCTTCCGTAGTTCCTCCCGCTCCTTTTCGTGATCCTTTCTTTCCTCCTCGGTATCCCAGACTTTAATTTCTCCATTTAGATCCACTTTTCCCGTTATCATCGGGCACTGCTTAAGGGTTTTTCTCTCGTAATAGGGAGGAGGTTTTTCTACGTCTTTCAGGTCTGGGTTTAGAGACGAAACCGGCTCCCTGTTATGCTTTTCCTTTTCTTTATCAGACTGCTCGTTTCGTTTCTCAGTGTCTTTTTTTACTTACTATTAATATACCTCCCGTCTTTCTTAATCTTTCTCCCTCCATCCTAAAGAGTTTTAACACTTCCATTTCTTGTTCCCCTTTTCCTTCTCTTTTCTTAGATTTATCTTTGGGTTTGTGATTTTTAATTAGCGCTTCCATTTCCTCACATAAGCTTACATCAAACGTTCCTTCTCTTGGCCATTTCGTGACCAGTTCTTTAGTTCTTTTTTCCCATTTTTCTGAAATTTCCACGATCTTACCTTGACACACCGGGAATTTTCTACTCAATATTTCTGCTGCTGTTCCTTTCTCTGTCGTGTTGCTCTCTTTTTCCTTTTTCTATTATGGTATTTTTAGAATCTCACTACTTGCCTATTTAATAGCGCTATTTTTCTAACTCTATTTCTATGCCTAGCCTTATGGTTTATCTCACCAGCGTCTGAATTCTCTATCAAACTATCTTTGTCTCTTACTACGTTCTGCCCGTGCAGACCCCTACTTAGGGCGGTATCCACAGAACCTTTTACACCTCGCCTATGCAGACCCTTACACTTCTTAAGGCGGTATTCACGAGGATTTTTAATTCTCCTTCCCTGCCTGTTCAGACCTTCGTTTAGTGCGAAGCGGTATCCACAGGGACTTACCAACACCACACGGAATTTTCTTACTTAACTTGTACTTACCCCCACTGCCGTGCTCTTGATTAATCCTCTGAGCCTCCTTTTATCCCCGATTCTGCCAGATTCTTTGGATCGGAGAGACCTTTCGGCAGTTGCTTCACACTTCTGAGTCCCCGAGACCCCCCAAAACCAACAGAATTCTTAGTCCGAATTATCGCAAAAAGCGCTCACTCTTTTCTTTGGGTGCACCCTTAATTCTGTTAGCCTCGTGAGGGTCCCCGAGGGACCGGGAAGCGTCCCAATCTGCCGTTCCCTTCCTCGCGGGTCTCTATCCGAATCCTGTTCGTGACGCCAATTTTGTCGTGGTTTCTCGTTTCTTACAAACAACAAGGAGACGCAGAAAATCCTTCAAGAAGTTTTAAACTTTAATTTGCAAATCAAAGCTGAGACAATCAGAAAGCTAGTAGCTGACTGCCCATCGAGGCTTGTACACAGCATTTTTTATAGCAATCTCCTATCTTAGCTACATTATCATATCCAGACGGCCTGTGATCACATATCATCAATACATCCGCTCTCGACCTTCCTCTATTGTTTTACTCCCCAATTTAATTATGTCCTAGTTTACTTTTTAGACCAGGTGTCTCCTCATCCCTAACCACAGTTATTTCTTAATTGGTCTTGTTTTGACATACTGCCACATATTTCATTACCTTACTCGCCACCGTTATCTTCCTACTTGGTTTCATTCTAGTTCTCTTCATGAATTAATAGTGATTAGGTCAAAAGTCATGGCTACATAGTGAATACCTTCCACTGAGCTAGTAGCAGTTACATAGTAAATATAGAAAATATAATGTGTGCATTTGAGTGAATACTGAAATACTGTTGAGTAAATATTGTAAATACTGTAATACATAGAAAATACAATGTATGCGTTTACATTTTCCAATAGTAGAAGCAAGAATTGAGAGGTAAGGAACTCTGAGTTTTGTGGCAATGGATGGGACATCTCCAGAGTTGATGAGGTCAGTGATGGTGTCAGAGACAGTTTGCTGATGGTCCACATTGTGGTTCTCTTCAAGGGGTAGGCATGAAGTGCCTGAGAGTTGCTGCCTGGCCTCAGCAAGGTAGAGGTCAGTCCGCCGCTCTAAAACAGCCCCCTCTTTGTCTGTGAGTTTGATAGTAAGGTTGGGATTGGTGTGGAGAGAGTGGAGGGCCGTGCGTTCAGAGGGGTTAAGATTTGAGGAGGAGTGAGGAGTGCTGAAGTTGAGTTGGTTGATGTCTCATCTGCAATTAGAGATGATATGATCCAGGGCAGGCAGAGAACCAACCCGGTGTGTCCAGGAAGAGGAGGAACATTGTGGACAGGGGAAGAGATCATTGGTGCGGGGGTGGGGAATTCTTGCCAAAGAAGTGGGCTCGAGGCAGAGGTGACGGAAAAAATGCTCAGCGTTGTGGTGGTTGTGGAACTCACTGAGATGCAGGCAATGGAGGACAAAGGTAAGACCCTTGCTGAGGACAGAATGTTCCGCCTCAGAGAGGGGAATGTTGGGAGGGCTGGTGAGGACATGGCAGGGAAAATGCTGTTCAGATCAATCATTTCTCTGTAATCATTGTTCAACACAACATTATCACATTCTTTATGCATTGAGGCTCACTGATAATAAATCAGACTATTAAGCAAAGGCAATAAAGTGTGGTGTGCAACAATACAAAAATTATCACTTGCAACGATCCTCCCCTTCAACACAGTGCAGCTTGAATGCTTTGACTACTGAATATTTAATGTTTGCATGGTAATTTCAGACAATCACACATTAACCAAACTAGTACTAAACTAAATTCAAAGTTTGAAGTACAAAGTAAATTTATTATCAAAGTACATATATATCACGATATACAACCCTGAGGTATATTTTCTTGGGGCATACTCAATAAATCCGTAATAGAATAATAATCATAATAGAATCAATAAAAGATCACACCAACTGGATGGGCAACCAGTGTGCAAAAAACATCAAACTGCGCTATATTTTTAAATGTTTTAAAAATTTATTCATTTCCGGGATGTGGGTGCCATCAGCTAAGCCAGCATTTATTGCCCATCCCTAGTTGCCTCTGAGAAGGTGGTGATGAGCTGCCTTCATGAACCGCTGCAGTCCCTGAGGTGTCTTATGGAACTTAGGAACTTTGGTGTGTTGTTGCAGTGCATCTTGTAGATAGTACACACTGCTGCAACTGTTCATCGATGGTGGATGGACTGGATGCTTGTGGAACGGGTACAAATCAAGTGGGCTGCCTTGTACTGGATGGAGTCAAGCTTCTTGAGTGTTGATGGAGCTGTACTCATCCAGGCAAGTGACGAATATTCCTTTACATTCCTGACCTGAGCCTTGTAGATGGTGGGCAGGCTTTGGGGAGTCAGGAGGTAAGTTATACATCGCAGGATTCCTAGTATCCACTACGTTTTGGAGAATTTTCCTGTTTGAAGGCATTGGTATTTCCATTCCAGGCTGTGATGCAGCCAGTCAATATACTTTTCACCACACATCTATAGAAGCTTGTCTAAGTTTTACATACTGACGTACTGACCTCTACCTTGCCGAGGCACAGCGACAACTCGTGGATACCTCCTCTTATTTACCCCTCGATCGTGACCCCACTAAGGAGCACCAGGCCATTGTTTCCCACACCATCACCGACTTTATCCGCTCAGGGGATCTCCCATCCACTGCTACCAACCTTATAGTTCCGACACCCCGCACTTCCCGTTTCTACCTCCTACCCAAGATCCACAAACCTGCCTGTCCTGGCCAACCTATTGTCTCAGCTTGCTCCTGCCCCACCGAACTCATTTCTGCATACTTCGACACTGTTTTATCCCCCCTTGTTCAATCCCTTCCGACCTATGTTCTTGACACTTCTCACGCTCTTAAACTTTTCGATGATTTTAAGTTCCCTGGCCCCCACCGCTTTATTTTCACCATGGATGTCCAGTCCTTATATACTTCCATTCCCCATCAGGAAGGTCTCAAAGCTCTACGCTTCTTTTTGGATTCCAGACCTAATCAGTTCCCCTCTACCACCACTCTGCTCCGTCTAGCGGAATTAGTCCTTACTCTTAATAATTTCTCCTTTGGCTCCTCCCACATCCTCCAAACTAAAGGTGTTGCTATGGGCACCCGTATGGGTCCTAGCTATGCCTGCCTTTTTGTTGGGTTTGTGGAACAATCTATGTTCCGTGCCTATTCTGGTATCTGTCCCCCACTTTTCCTTCGCTACATCGACGACTGCATTGGCGCTGCTTCCTGCACGCATGCAGAACTCGTTGACTTTATTAACTTTGCCTCCAACTTTCACCCTGCCCTCAAGTTTACCTGGTCCATTTCCGACACCTCCCTCCCCTTTCTAGATCTTTCTGTCTCTGTATCTGGAGACAGCTTATCCACTGATGTCTACTATAAGCCTACTGACTCTCACAGCTATCTGGACTATTCCTCTTCTCACCCTGTCTCTTGCAAAAACGCCATCCCCTTCTCGCAATTCCTCCGTCTCCGCCGCATCTGCTCTCAGGATGAGGCTTTTCATTCTAGGACGAGGGAGATGTCTTCCTTTTTTAAAGAAAGGGGCTTCCCTTCCTCCACTATCAACTCTGCTCTTAAACGCATCTCCCCCATTTCACATACATCTGCTCTCACTCCATCCTCCCACCACCCCACTAGGAATAGGGTTCCCTTGGTCCTCACATACCACCCCACCAGCCTCCGGGTCCAACATACTATTCTCCGTAACTTCTGCCACCTCCAACAGGATCCCACCACTAAGCACATCTTTCCCTCCCCCCCCCGCATTCCGCAAGGATCGCTCCCTACACAACTCCCTTGTCCATTCGTCCCCCCCATCCCTCCCCACTGATCTCTCTCCTGGCACTTATCCGTGTAAGTGGAACAAGTGCTACACATGCCCTTACACTTCCTCCCTTACCACCATTCAGGGCCCCAAACAGTCCTTCCAGGTGAGGCAACACTTCACCTGTGAGTCGACTGGGGTGATATACTGCGTCCGGTGCTCCCGATGTGGCCTTTTATATATTGGCGAGACCCGACGCAGACTGGGAGACTGTTTTGCTGAACACCTACGCTCTGTCCGCCAGAGAAAGCAGGATCTCCCAGTGGCCACACATTTTAATTCCACATCCCATTCCCATTCTGACATGTCTATCCACGGCCTCCTCTACTGTAAAGATGAAGCCACACTCAGGTTGGAGGAACAACAACTTATATTCCGTCTGGGTAGCCTCCAACCTGATGGCATGAACATCGACTTCTCTAACTTCCGCTAGGCCCCACCTCCCCCTCGTACCCCATCTGTTACTTATTTTTATGCACACATTCTTTCTCTCCCTCTCCTTTTTCTCCCTCTGTCCCTCTGAATATACCTCTTGCCCATCATCTGGGTCACCCCCCGGCCCCGTCTTTCTTCCCGGACCTCCCATGATCCTCTCGTATCCCGTTTTGCCTATCAACTGTCCAGCTCTCGGCTCTATCCCTCCCCCTCCTGTCTTCTCCTATCATTTTGGATCTCCCCCTCCCCCTCCAACTTTCAAATCCCTTACTCACTCTTCCTTCAGTTAGTCCTGACGAAGGGTCTCGGCCTGAAACGTCGACTGCACCTCTTCCTACAGATGCTGCTTGGCCTGCTGCGTTCACCAGCAACTTTGATGTGTGTTGCTTGAATTTCCGGCATCTGCAGAATTCCTGTTGTTTAAGTTTTACATGTCATGCCAAATCTTCAGAAACTCCTAAGGAAGTAGAGATGCTGCCCTGCTTTCTTCATAATTGCACTTACGTGCTGGGCCCAGAACAGGCTGTCTGAAATGATAACACCGATGAATTTGAAGTTGCTGACCCTCTCTGCCGCTGATCCCCGATGACGATTGGGTCATGGACATCCAGTTTCCTCTTCCTGAAGTCAACGATCAGCTCCTTGGTCTTGGTTAATTCATCTACATCTACAGTTCCTATTAAACCATTGTCAATGATTTCAACAAAATGGAAAAAATAATATTGGCTCTTTTTCAAGTTTACTTGACTAAAGTTGTATAAGCAAATATTTGTACAGCTTTTCCAATTCTTACAATAAATCTGGAAGTAACACAATCAGCATGAAGAACATTGTAAGAGTAGTTTGCAAATAACTATCCAGGGTGATCAGTGACATTTGATGAGTATCAAGTACAAATTTAAGGAATTTTGATCATGGGAATGATTTTCAATTCACCGGCACCAGACATTTAAGTCAAGTGCATTTATAATACTACATCCCACAATATTTAAACAAAGCTGCTAAACACCTTAGTGTCCTCACTTCCAGTTACCACCTTGAGTGGCATCATCTCTTAGATTCATTTCTTCAGGAAAAGATGCTTGTGTTGTCTCCATAATACAGCAATCTTGCAATAATTGCCTGAAAATAGCAAAAGATAAACCAAATTGCAATTGCAGATGTTTTCTTGTGGCATCAGTGCAGTTCCAAAGGTCAAAGAGGACCCTCACATATTCCAAGACCCTGTGAATGATGCGGTACATTTGTATTAAGCCATTATTTAATTCTTTGATGTATTCAGATACAGTGCAGAATAGGCATTTCCGGCCCTTCAAGCTATGCCACCCACCAATCCCCCATTTTAATCACAGGACAATTTACAATGGCTAGCCAACCCTACCAACCGGTAGGTCTTGGATTGTGGGAGGAAGCTAGAGCACCCACATGGTCACAGGGAGAACATTAAAACTCCTTACAGGTAGTGGGTCACTTGTACTGTAAAGTGTTGTGCTAACTACTATGCTACCATACCACATGCAGTTGCAATAAGTTTCTTTTGGACCATGTAGTCCAAAAGTCCAAGAGTAAAGCTAGGGCTAGGGCTTTACTCTTTGGAGAGAGGATGAGAGGAGACATGATAGAGGTGTACAAGATATTAAGAGGAATAGATAGAGTGGAATGCCAGGCCTCTTCCCCAGGGCACCACTGCTCAATACAAGAGGACGTGGCTTTAAGGTAAGGGGTGGGAAGTTCAAGGGGGATATTAGAGGAAGGTTTTTTACTCAGAGAGTGGTTGGTGCGTGGAATGCACTGCCTGAGTCAGTGGTGGAGGCAGATACACTAGTGAAGTTTAAGAGACTACTAGACAGGTATATGGAGGAATCTAAGGTGGGGGCTTATATGGGAGGCAGGGTTTGAGGATCGGCACAACATTGTGGGCTGAACGGCCTGTACTGTGCTGTACTATTCCATGTTCTATGCTCTATGTAGGATAATACATTTTGTTACAAATCTGACAGTGAAGTCTTATCCCATTTCTCACCCCAAGAGAATTAAAACTCATCCATCAGCCACCTGCCTTGTAACCAAGACACAATAGGCATGCTGGGTGGGTAGCTGTTGATGGGCTTGTCAGTAATGTGACACACAAGAGTAATGGAGAGAAATTTTATCAATTTTAAGCTGTGCGTAATTATCGCCTGACGTGTCAGAAGTTTCTCAAATTCAGTGTTCATGGACTATACAAAGCCAGAGGTGTCAGTTAAACTGAACTGCAACAGTTGGTGCTGCATCTTGTGAAGGATCTTGGTCCATCAGAAATGTGGCTTATTAGAATTCCAAGCATTTATGGGGATGTGTTCTTAATTCTGAACTAAAACAGAAAGATGCTCCATTGATTGGGAAAAGTCAGAGGGAATGCAAATTTCAGTTCTGAAATGTTTATTAGTCAGAGCTTTGTTACAAACCACCTAAGAAATCTAGAACTCCCCATTTAAGTTACACATAGATAGAAGACGAGCTCATCAGTAGTTGCACATAACTGCATTTGAGCATTTAAGTACAAATCAGCATTCAATACAATTCCTCAGAGGAAGTGAAAACAGAAGATTACCTATTAGTCTGATTTTAGTTGGAAGGCAATAATGAAAGAACTTTGAGCAGGATTCAGTAGGGCGGGTCCCAGGCTTTTTTATGCCATGGACCAATACCATTAAGCAAGAGTCTGTGGACCTCAGGCTGGGAACTCCTGAAGTAGGGGAAGCATAGAATAATTGTTTTTGACTGACCCACTAGTCATAGAAGGTGGAACTAATGGAATTGACAAAGGAAAAGCCAGTTTACGTGTGTGACAGAACAAGTGGGCAATGCTAATTCTCCCACTAACCTTGGTCCTTTGCCCGGTTAGTCTCCCTTCCTGGTTCTGTCCCTGGACTAGTTTCCCCAGTAGTTCATACACTTTGCCCTTCCGTTCTACAGGTCTTTGGAGTTCAACATTTACACAATCCAACAGTAAAGCAATCATTAGCTTGGCTAATCAAAACAATCCCTTCAGTTAACGTGCTCTACTGGTTTATATCTCATAAAAATTAGGATTTCAGACAAAGACATTCCAAACAATTTCATTTATTTCACTCACATCAGTACATTGGTTTGTAGATAACAAAACGACCCGAAAAAACCCCGAGGAACTGTTTGGGGCATCAAAAAATAATGCCTGGGTTAGTGGGAGCAGGCACACCACACCCCACACAGACACCACCACCGGGGGGGCGGGGGGAGGAGGGAGGCATTATTCTTTTATATTCATCTGAGCATGTGGCCACTGATCTATGGGCTTAACTAAGATATTTGTTGTGGAATAAAACTGTAGGATGTTAGAATCCCTGTTTAAAATGTTCCAATTTTGCATCTAAAATAATTATTATTGTCTGGTCAGGTGATTACCATCCACCCCAGACCAACAGTAGAGTTTCCTGGTCTTTCTAGACCAGGCGGAGGCAGATTTAAATCCTCAATCTAGCTTTGCTAGAGAGGTGTGGAAGCTGGATAAACCAGTGTTGAGTAGTTCTATTAGAAAGTTAAAGACAAAGTGTGCCATGGGGAAAGCCTCTGTATATTTTTACATGTTTGTTTTCATTTGCCTATTTGTAAATACTTTAATTCTTCACAATTTTTGGGCAGCATTTGCGTTTTTTTTTCACCTGTCACTAAATAAAACCAATTGTACTAAGGTACTGTTGCTGCTTACCATCTGTTTTCTCGTTGGTCATGCTTGCCCATACCTGATAGCAAGGTGTGAAATTGTGTATTTGAATTTTTAGTAGGCATGAGTACAAGGCTAATTGATGTGATTCAAGCACGGTGAAGGGCAAATGCTGACATGGATTAAATAGCTCACATGAGGCAAAATGGCAATAAATCTCAGACTAAGATGCTGTAGCGAGTAAAATAGGAAGGAGGCTGTTACCAGACTGTATTGATAATATACCGATGGCACCAAGTATTCCTTTGCCAAATCTGTTGATTCAAAACTCTTTAGGATTGAGAGTCAGAAATGCAGAGACTTAAATAAGATTATGGATTTAAATAAGAGTTGGCAAGAAATTTGCAAATACAACATTAGGAAAAATTCTTCATGTAACATTTTGACATTCTTCCAAAAGTGGAGAATTGGTCATCAGTACTGAATGAATTCAATAGATTTCTGGAATCAGAACTGAAAGAATTCAATAGATTTCTGGAATCGGTACTGAATGAATTCAATAGATTTCTGAAATCAGAACTGAAAGAATTCAATAGATTTCTGGAATTAGTACTGAATGAATTCAATAGATTTCTGGAATCATGGGATGTAGATGGTGCTGGAAAATAGCATCGAGGTTGATGGACTGCCTTGACCAGTGTACAGTACAACAGGCTCAAGAAAAGCAAAGGAAAAAACCTTACACTCTTGCACTTATGTTGTTTCGCATGTTTTACTGCGCAGCTTATAAAAACAAATCTTCTTTGTATTTTATCAGTTCATTTATTTGCAGCAAGTCTGCATCCATGTATGGATTAGCCACTTGGTGCAAAGGACAAAATGAGGACAGGTGATCAATGAGAAATTACACATTTATTGTTAATGTCCCAATCACCAATTTCTGCCAATCACCCTCCCCCGAAAAAACTTAAAACAGTGATGACGAATCGGAAACCTTATAGCAGTCTGATGAGCGTATCTCCTGCCTCAGGTCCTCCCCACCCTACAATATCACCTAGCCGTCACTTAGCTCGTGTCCAGCACAGCCACGACCCCCCCATTCAACTACACACTGCGTGTGCAATCACTCTCGTAACTGTCCCCCAGTGGCTCAGTCACTGCAGCTAATTGGTTATTATGTCATATGCTCTGATATACAGTGATATGCTCTGTTTTGTATGCCGTCCAACTTATCGTTCCATACATAAATACTTCAAAGTGGTACAACAGGAGAAGAAATCAACATAATACAGAGTGTGGTTTGTGGTTAGAGACAAAGTGCAGTGCAGGTTGGCAGTTAAGGTATAAGGGCCATAACAAGGATGCTGAGATACATCCAAGGATGTGCTGGGACACATAATCTGTGATGTAACCTGGGGTCATTGGGTGTTTCAGGTATTCAAACATCAGACACTCTTGCCCAAGCGACCCAGCCAGGGTTGATTAGGTCATGGCTTGTGTCCCAGCAACATTGGTCCATGGGTCACACCTTTTGATCCATAGCCATCTGGCGGCTCGCTCAGCAGTCTCTGTGTTGACCCTGATGGCTCTTTGTAGCTCCCGTAATGCCAAGGAGAGAGTAGGTTCTGCATAGCGAGCAGCCTGCAAAACCTCTACACCCCTCCTCTATAGGCTTGCATCATGCCCTCCACCAATCTCTGGCACTGCTCTACCAGCTCCTGGTATTTGGCTTTCTTACATTCAAACTCCTCCTGAATCTGAGCTTCCCAAGAAACTGACGGTTCTGCCATGACCACCTGCTTTGAGGTTTCTGACAGAATGCCCATGTCAAGCCTCAGAAATGATGACGCGATGAAGTCAGGGAACTTTAATTAAGATTGAGACATCAAGAGTTCACCTTTTTTTTCTGTAAGAGTTCCATTCAGCACAATGAAAGCTGTCCTTGAGCTAATAGTACATATTCTCAAGCTTTTGTGTCTTCTGCCCCATGGACGTGGAGGGAAGAGAGAATAACAAGTGGAAGGGCCTTCTATCCTGTTTAATATTTGCCCCGGGCAGCAGCAAGTGAAGATATAAGCCATGGAGGGGAGACAAGTTATTGTATTTGACTGGGCTCCGTTCACAAACTTCTGCAATTTCTCGAAGTCTTGAGCAGAGCATATTCCAAAACAGATTGTCATACCTCCAGACAGGATATTTCCCATGGCAAATCTATAAAAGTTAGCAAAGGTCATTGTAGTTCTACTGAACACTCTTAGTTTTCCAAGGAAGAAGAGTTGATGTTGTGCTTTCTTGGCCATAGTGGTTTTGAGGCTACAGGAGGTCAAGTTGGTGGCATTTACACCTAGGAACTTGAACTGTCTCAATCTCCACACTGTTGATACAGACAGGGACGTGTACTCTGCCCCACTTCCTGAAGTTAGTGATAAGTTATTTTGCTTTGCTGTATTCCTTCATCAACTCCCTATTATTGCTGTTTGAGATCTGACCCACTACAGTGATATAAACCAGGTCTTTAATCCTTTGCGTGCTAAACTTGCACTTAAGTGTAAATATCCTGTTTTGAATTTTTGATTAATTTTTTTTGTCTACCACATTTCAGAATGAAAGAGCCCCTAAAAATTGCAAGGAGGGCATTTCTTGTTTCCACAGTTTCAATGATATAATAGTCTCCTTTTTGTCCAAATGCACACTTTGTAACTACATTCATTAAAATTTGTCTACTGGTGCCTTAGACAATCAAAGAGCATTTGCATCTTATGATGTAAATGATATCATTCAACTTGCTTTCCACCAACCCTTAAATAACAGGACAATTTGAATATATGTTTTCCTGTCATGTATTTTAATGAATGGTTGAGGCAACATTCAAAATTGTTGAGGAACTGTGGGTAAAATTCTGTTGATACCAAGCTGAGGGTTGTGACTGCCACTTTGGTTACTCTGAAAATTGTGATTTTGTAGCTCCCAACTACTCTAGTGAAAACTATAAACACCTGTGGTCTCCTGGTAGTGAATTGGAATGGACTGGACAAGAAGAGACAGGATGGTGTCAAGGTATGACAATGTAATTTGAGTGGGGCAAGCACATGCGAAAACAATGGGCCTGACAACAGTCTTGTTTGTAGCTCTTGGGATAGAGAGAATGTTCCAACCCTGCAATTCTTTCTTCTGTCAGGTTGAAGATCTGTGTAAATGACAAACCGCTTATAATGAAGAACTTCTGGTGGTCTGTGGCACAGTGAGAATCATTCATTATTACAGCACAGTAGTTCTTTTGAAAAAGTGCCAGACAAACTTTCTTGCATGAGAAGCTGCCTCCAGTCTCTCAAATTAAGTAACCCGCATATAAAATCTTATATTGAAATGCTTGCTTTTCCTTTTCGCTGGAAGTGTTTCCATGCTAAAAGATAATTATTGCATTTTATTTAGTTTTCTTAGGATTCCCTTCCTCAACAGATTGCAGTGGTGATGTAGACAGCTGGATGAGCAGGGAACGAGCAGAGCTTCCTTGCGAGAAACCCACACTCTCCATGCACTGCAGCTCACCGATGCCAAATCAGACCAGCAAACCAAGGGAACATTCAGGCAAGAAATATGCACCAACTTCTATGTGCGTGTTTATTTTAAAACAGAATTATCATTCTAAAATAAAAGATGGCTTGAAGAAGAGGCACGGCTAAAGGCTGAAAATGTTGCCAACTGAAAACATCCCAAGCTTCTCAGTGGCATGGGATGTTTTATTTTCTGTGATTATTTAAGCCAGTCTCACACCACAGGCATAAATGTTGTACGTTGGCTTGCATAACACAATTTACCATTCATAGATGCTGCATGGAACGGGGGTTTCCCTTCCTCCACCATTGACGCTGCCCTCACCTGTATCGCCTTCATTTCCCAAACATTTGCAGTCACCTCATATTCCCACCACCTTAACCGTGATGGGAGTTCCTCTTGTCCTCACCTACCACCCCACGAGCCTCCACGTCCAACACATCGTCCTCCACAAATTCTGCCAAATCCAAAGGGATCCCACTACCAAATATATCTTTACCTCCCCTCTCTCTGTTTTCCACAGGGATCGCTCCCTCCATGACTCCCTTGACCATTGATCTCTCCCAATAATCTCCTTTCTGGCACTAATCTCTGCCGGTGGCCAAAGTGCTACCCCTGCCCATTCACCTCCTCCCTCACCTCCATTCAGGGCCCAAACAGTCCTTCCTGGTGAGCCAACACTTTACCTGCGATTCTGCCAGGGTTGTTCATCATGCTGGTGCTCCAGGTACGGTCTTCTGTACATTGGTGAGACCCATCATAAATTGGGGGACCACTTCAACGAGCACCTCAACTCCATCTGCCAAAAGCAGAACTTTTGTTGGACAAACATTTTAATTCCAATTCCTATTCCCCTTCTGACATATTGGTCCATGACCTTCTACTGTGCCAAGGTGATGCCATCCTCAGGGTGGAAAAACAACACTTTATATTCCCTCTGGGTAGCCTCTAACCCAATGGCATGAATATGGATTTCTCCTTCTGGTAAAAAAAAATAGTTCTCCCTCCACACCCCCGCTCCCCCACCTTCTTCTATTCCCCACTCTAGCCTCTTACCTCTTCTTACCTGCCTATAGTCCCCTCCTCCTACCCTTTCTCCTATGGTTCACATTCCTTTTCGATCAGATTCATTTTTCCCCAGCCCTTCACCTTTCGCACCCACCTGACTGCAGCTATCACTTTCCAGCTACCCTCCTTCCCCTACTCCCACCTTTTTTTATTCTGGCGTCTTTGCATCTTCCCCCTTCTTTTCCAGTCTTGAAGAAGGGTCTTGGCCCAAAACGTAGACTGTTTATTCATTTCTATAGATGCTGCCTGGCCTGCTGAGTTCCTCCAATATCCTGTGTGCTACAATGAGATGATAGTGAAGTCTTATCCATACCTGGAAAAAGCTTCTAATAATCGGAATTTTTACCATGACAAAAATCATTAATTAGATAAACCTTAAATGTCAAGCAAACCTGGTATGAATCCCTCTTTTTTGACTAACCTATATCCATCCATAGATCAGCCAAATGGTGCCAAGGGTGAAAAGTGGACAGGTGGGCAAAGAGAAGTCAAGGGTTAACCCATTTTTACTCCCCCTTCAAACTTCAGACAAACAAGAATGTCCGTGTGGAAGAACAAAAACAGAATGGTGAGCACAGCCCCTGCCTCGGGCCCCACACAATCTACACTGTTCCCCAAATGTTGCTCAGTTGTGTCCCAGAAAACCTCCACCCTCCGCTCACTGGTGGTGGAGGACCAGAGTAACTTCGTCATATCAGCAGCAAGCGGATGGCATAGGCTGTAAAAACACCATCATAGTGTCAGAGAAATACAGCACGCGAACAGATCCTTCATCCCAACTGGTCCATGCTGAACACATCCTCTCCGCATTCAGCTCATAATCCTCCAATCACTCCCATCCACATGCCGATCCAAACACCTCTTAAGTGTTTCAATTATACCAAACTTCCTCTGGCAGCTGATTCCAGTTCCTCACTATATTCTGTGCAAAAAGTCCCCTTGGTTCTCTTTCCAAACTCTCCACTCTTATCTTGTAACTGTACTCTCTAGTTTTGGATTCCACAACACTATGACTCTCCACCTTGTCCTTACCCCTCATAAGTCGATACGCTTCTATGAGCTCACCTCTCATTCACCAGTGCTCATGGGAACAAAAGTCCAGTAAGGCCAACCTCTGCCTATAAGTCAGGTCTGGCAGCATCCTCGTAAACCTATTCGGCACCCTAATCAATGAATTAGACAACTGCAATATGATGTCCCTACTCCTACACCCAATGCCTCAACTGCTGAAGGTAATTTTTACCACCTGTGTACTTGTGTAGCCATTTTCAGTGATCTGTACTCTTGAACATCCAGGTTCTTCTGTTCCACAACACTCATTTGTGTTCTGCCATTCGTTCTATAATTCTTACCCTGGTTCAACTGTCCAAATTACATCAGCTCACACTTATCCAAGTTGAAATCAATTTGCCATTCTTCGGCCTAGCTCTGTAACTGATTATGATCACTTTGCAATTCATAGTAATCTACTTCATTATCAACAAGACCTCCTAATCTGGTATCATTAGCAAACCTGCTAATTGTGCCATGTACGCATTCATATATGAAATAATTTACAGAAATAATGAACAACAGAGATCTCAGATCGGACTCCCAGGGCACATCACTAGTAATTGGAGAATCAACCCAATTCTGAATCTTCCTTGCTAGCTCCCTCTGAATCCCATGCAAAAGAAACTTCCAGATTAGCCTGCCATGCATGACCTTGTCAAAGGACTTATTGAAGTCCATAGAGACAACATCCACTTCTAACTTCATCTATGCCTTTAAATACCTCTTTGAATATCTCCGAAAGATTATTCAGCCATGACCCCCCACACATAACCACACATAAAACCACGCCGACTCTGATCAGGCCTTCCAAGTGTTAGTAGATCAAGTCTGTCAAAATTCCCTTCAGCAATTTCCTTACAACTAAACTCAGGCTCACTGGCCTGTCATTCCCTGACCTGTCTTTGCTACAAAACTTGACTAATGGAACAGCAGGAGCCACTCACCAGTCTTCTGGAAGTTCTAAAGTGGGTAACGATGAATATCCTCACTATCTCCATAACACCAACTGTGATTTCTTCCCTGGTCTCCCATAATATCCCTGGTGCACATTATTGAGCCCTAGGGCCTTATCCACCTTAATGCACTACGAGGCTGCAAATACCTTCTTCCTCATGATATACATATGATGCAACATTTCCCTATTTATTACCTTAATTTCTTTGGCATTAACAATATTCTCTTAAGTAAACACTGAAATGAAGGACATTAAAATTCTCCGCCATCTCCCACAGCTCCACATAGAGGTGGCCCTGATCATCTTCAAGTGGACATAGTCTCCCCCCCCCACCTCAAACTTTTACTGTTACTATTTCTGAAGAAATTCTGAGGATTACGTTTAGTACTGCCTGCCAAATCTCACACTCTCATTATACCCTCTTAAGCCTGATTTTAAAACGTTTTATATTCTTGCCTAGCTGTCTAACCATGATGTACACTTCCTCCTTTTCACTTACCAGTGCATCAATATCTTCTGTCAGCCAATGTTTCCTGAACTTGGCACCTGTATCCTTCACCCTAGCACAAATATGCTCACCCTTACTCTTGATATAAGCCTTTAAAAGCTTCCCACTTGCCAACTGTTCCTTTGTCTTTAAAGCAGGTCACCCAATCAGCCCCAAGTAGATCCTGCCCAATGCCCTCAATGTTGACCCTGCAAACTTGCTCTGCTTTATTCTCTATATCTATTCTATAGCCAATAGAATTGTGTTCACTGGCATAAACATTGATTTCTCAAACTTCCGGTAATGCCCCCACCTTCACCATTCCCCATCCCCATTTCCCTCTCAGACCTTATCTCCGTATCTGCCTCTGATTCCCCTCCCACTTCCCTTTCTTCCATGGTCTTCTGCCCTCTTCTATCAGATTCCCCCTCTCGAGACCTTTATCTCTTTCACCAATCTATTTCAGAATCAGAATGTCACGGTCCAGTCCATTGACTCCTCACTTCAGTTAATTTCCTTTTTCCCGTGTTCCACTGGGATCCTTGATTAGGGCACCTGATCCTCATTCGAATGGGTCAGCATAAAAGCTTCGGCTTACATCTACTCAGTGCTGGACCGCTACCGGAAGCTAGTCCGGCAATGCATGTTCTGGGCTGTCGAGAAGTCTGGACCGTCACCTGAGCGAGTGCAGTAATGCACGTTCTGGGCCGCCAAGATTTGTGGCCTCTAAGTTGCCTTGATGCCTGGGGCTGATTTGAGAATTCTGTCGTTTTTGTGTCCTGCTGAGAATGCCGGCCGTTTGCTGCTACTCCGAGTCAAGATGCAAATTCTGTCATTTTCCTGTCTGGCTGAGTGTTTCTGGCTAGTTGCTGCTGCTTCGAGTCAAGGTGCTGGTTCTCTGTCGTTGTTTTGTTTAGTCATCTCATTTCCAGCTGAGTAGGTCTGGCCGTTTGCCGCTACTCCGAGTTGGAAATTCTGTCTCTTCATGTCAAGCCAAGTGATTGCCAGCCGTTTGCCGCTTCATGAGCTACTCTGTGTCAAGATTCGAACTGTCTGTTGTTGTTTGGTTTAGTCGTCTCATTTCTAGCCGAGTAAGTCCAGCCATTTGCCACTTCTCCCAGTTGGGTATTCTGTCTCTTCATGTCCAAGTCCAAGTCTAAGTCCAGGCTCCGAGTCCAAGTCAAGTCCAGTCCAGGCTCCGAGTCCAAGTCAAGTCCAAGACCAGGCTCCGAGTCCCAGTCAAGTCCAAGTCAACGTTCGAGTCCATGCTCGGCCAGCATGTGTTCATCTAGAGGAAGACACCTGCAATAAACCTGCGTGCTATACGTGCAATACATCTGCGTGCTATACCTGCAATAAACCTGAGTGCTATACCTGCAATACACCTGTGTGCTATACCTGCAATACACCTGCGTGCTATACCTGCAATAAACCTGCGTGCTATACCTGCAATACACCTGCATGCTATACCTGCAATACAGCTTATTGCATCTGCCATTTTGGATGTCTGGCACTTAGGCAATTCATCAGTCACGTTATGTGCTTTGGAAATTCTGTCAAGTTTTAGATGGTTCCTAACCCGCTCTCCGTGCCTGTGTCTGCACTTGGGTCCGATCCGTACGCCCCATTGCAACACAGAAGCAGAATCAGGTTTATTATCATCAGCATTCAACATGAAATTTGTTGTCTTAGTAGCAGCAGTTCAATGAGTATATAGAAGAAAAAAAAGAAAATAATACTAATAAATAAATAAGTAAATCTTATTCAGTATACTTTATACAGTATACGTAAGTTGAATAGATTAAACATCGTGCAAAAACCAGAAATACTATATATTTAAAAAAAGTGAGGTAGTGTCCAATGTCCATTTAGGAATTGGATGGCAGAGGGGAAGAAGCTGTCCTGAATCACTGAGTGTGTGCCTTCAGGCTTCTGTACTTCCTACCTGACATATAACACGCAAGTGAGAGGAGAGCAAAGGCTGTCCCTGTCACAGACTGGGCGATAGTGAGGAAATTCAGCAGAGTACTTCCCACTTCTTACCTCACCCTCCACCCTCCCGGTTTCACATATCAACTACTACCTTACATCAAGTCAAGTCAAGCCACTTTTTATTGTCATTTCGACCATAACTGATGGTACAGTACACAGTAAAAACAAGACAACATTTTTCAGGACCATGATGCTACATGAAACAGTACAAAAACTACACTGAACTAGGACTGCATAAAGTGCACAAAACAGTACAGGCATTATAATAAATAATAAACAAGTCAATAGGCACAGTAGAGGGCAGTAGGTTGGTGTCAGACCAGGGTCTGGGTATTGAGGAGACTGACGGCTTGGGGGAAGAAACTGTTACATAGTCTGGTCATGAGAACCCAAATGCTTCAGTGCCTTTTGCCAGATGGCAGGAGGGAGAAGCGTTTCTATAAGGGGTGCATGGAGTCCGTCATAATGCTGTTTGCTTTACAGATGCAGTGTGTGGTGTAAAAATCCGTAATGGCAGGAAGAGAGACCCCGATGATCTTCTCAGCTGACCTCACTATCCGCTGCAAGGTCTGATCCGAGATCATGCAATTTCCAAACCAGGCAGTGATGAAGCTGTTCAGGATGCTCTCAATACAACCTCTCTAGAATGTGGTGAGGATGGGGGGTGGGAGATGGACTTTTCTCAGCCTTTGCAGAAAGTAGAGACGCTGCTGGGCTTTCTTTGCTCTGGAGCTGGTGTTGAGGGATCAGGTGATATTCTCCGCCAGGTGAACACCAAGAAATTTGGTGCTCTTAATGATCTCTACAGAGGAGTCGTCGATGTTCAGCGGAGAGTGGTTGTTCTGTGTCCTCCTGAAGTCAACAACCATCTCTTTTGTTTTGTTCACATTCAGAGACAGGTAGTTGGCTCTGCACCAGTCCGTTAGCCACTGCACCTCCTTTCTGTATGCTGACTCATCATTCTTGCTGATAAGACCCACCACGGTCGTGTCATCGGCGAACTTGATGATGTGGTTCGAGCTGTGTATTGCTGCACAGTCATGGGTCAGCAGAGTGAACAGCAGTGGACTGAACACACAGCCCTGGGGGGGGGGGGGCCCTCGTGCTCAGTGTGATGGTGTTGGAGATGCTGCTCCCAATCTGGACTGATTGTGGTCTCCCAGTCAGGAAGTCTAGAATCCAGTTGCAGAGGGCAGTATTTTCTACTCCCCTACCCCCACTTTCTTACTTTGACTTCTCATTTTTTCTCTTCAGTCCTGATGAGGGTCTCGGCCTGAACCCATAGGCGGCCTTAGCTATGTTTCACCCGTTTCAATTTAAATGGGCCCGGCCTTCCCAGGGACCCCTGACTGACATGCAAAAATTTAATGCACAGCTCCCAGACGCCACAATATTCTCCTGCTATTGCCAGCCAAATCACCAGTGGGCGCTCGCCGACTGACATCTGAGAAAATACATTAAAATATTTACTTCACTTGTAAACATTGCTCCTAGCAAAGAGGGCTACTTTTCAATGAGAGGAAAATGAAACGCTCTTATCCTAGTGGTGCTGAAAAACGGTGAATATTAGACAACAAAACAAAATGTCTAAATAGTCTCCCAGAAGTTACATCTTTCTTTGGTCCAGCATGTGTAAAAGGGCCGCCGACTGCAGTTGCTGCTGCTCCATCGTCACAGCATGGGTCTGCAGTGCCAAGTGACAGTGTAAGCGGTACAGGAGATGTTACTGTAATCAGAGCAATGAAAATGAGAAGAACAAGTCTACTCAAACAGATGGTGATAATGATGACAATACTTTGTTTGATGAACAAGCACCACAGCATGATGACAATCCTACAACCGAGACAGGTGAGGGAGATGCCGCCACCAGCACACCAGACAGAGAGAAAGCCCCACTAACATTCACAGAGACTGATCCGGCACGTTAGCCAATGCGCATTACCAGTGACCAACGGATCGACATTGTTAGGAGAGGTCCCGTTCAGTTAGAGGACATTAACTTTCCACAGATCCAATCACGCCGTCGTTTTACCAAGGACAGATATCTTATGAAGATGAAAAATGGAGAAACCATTCGTAAGTCATGGTTAGTGTACTCAGAATCATCTGATTCAATCTTCTGTTTCCGCTGTACCCTATTTGGCAAGCGAAATCACAGTCTCACTTGTGGAGGTTTCAGAATGTGGGAGCGACTCACTCTCACACTCCAGGATCATGAGAAGTCAAATGCGCACTGTGCCAACATGGATAGCTGGCGCGAACTGGAAACGCGCTTAAGAACGCACAGTGCCATTGACAGCACGTACCAAGAAATGAAAATGCTAGAAAAAAAAAACACTGGAATGATGTCATGAAGAGGTTCATTGCCATAGTCTGTCACCTTGCAAAACGAAACCTTGCTTTCTGTGGCCACAATTCCACCCCACATGAACCAAATGATGGGAACTTTCTAGGTCTGGTGAAGCTGCTTGCCGAGTTCGACCCAGTGGTGAGCGAACATGTCAGATGAGAAGAGAAAAAAAAGAGATTGCTGACCACTACATGGGGAAAACCATACGAAATGAGTTAATCACACTTATTGGAGACAAGACACTGGAAGCAATAACAGAGAGAGTAAAACAATCACGTTACTTCTCGGTGATAATGGACTGACGCTGCACACATAGAGCAGCTCTCTGTGACACCGCGCACTGTCACATGCCAAGTAAATGTCGGAGCTACTGTTAGTGAGCATTTTGTTGGTTTCCTACCAGTGCTTGACACAACAGGTGCAGGCCTAACCGACGTTTTCTTAACGCATATGGAGAAGTTAGGGTTAGATATCTCAAAATGCAGGGGGCAGGCATATGATAACAGGAGCAATATGCGGGGGGTAAATAGCAGGGTGCAGAAGAGGGTGCTAGATATTAACAAAAAAGCACTGTTCATGCCATGCGCCAGCCACAGCCTAAACGTAGTCTTTGTCGATGCTGCAAAATCAACAGTGGAGTCTGTGAGCTTCTCTGGGGTGCTGCAATGTCTATACACACTATTCAGCCAATCGACACAGCTTTTCAAGGAGAACATGCCACAGATGACCCTCAAGGCCATATCCAACACGCGATGGGAGTGCCACGTGGAAAGTGTGAGAGTCCTGCGCTACCAGCTTCCCGATATTGGCAATGTGCTCCTGTCACTGACTGAACATGCCACACAGAAAGGTGACAGTGAAACCACATCTGCAGCCAGAGGCCTAGAACAGGAGATCATGTCATGGAAATTCCTGCTGACTGTTACCATCTGGTACAACGTTTTACATGAGGTGAATCGTGTCAGGCTGCTCCACAGCCCGCGTGGGAATCGATGTGCTACAGCGCGAGGTGGAATATGTTCTGAAATTCCTCAAGGAATACAGAGAGAACGGCCTTTCATCCACCCAAACAGATGCATAGACATAGCTGAAGAGATAGGGATGCCAATGGTCTCTCCTACTGCACGGATTAGAAAACCAAAATACCAGTTCCAGTACACGTCCCAAAGTGCAGATCCTTCCCTGACAGTGGCACCCGAGGAACGGTACAAGACAGAAGTTTTCCTTCCACTAGTGGACTCTGCAGTCACAGGCATTAGTGAGCGCTTCAAGCTGATGGAGTCATTTTACAGTCTGTTTGGCTTCATTTATGGAAGAGAGGAAATGAAAAAAGCCACCTAAAGTTGCGCACTGAAAGACGGCTGCGTAAACATGGAGAGGACACTTGGTGATGTGAATGCTGAGGACCTTTTGTGCGAGGTATCGGCTGCTGTCAGTGCCGTGCCTGCAAAAGAAACCACTGGCCTGCAGATTCTGAGCTACATTTACAGCAACAATCTGGTTGAACTGTATCCTAACCTCACCATTGCTCTAAGACTCATGCTGACAGTGCCTGTGACTGCAGCGAGTGGAGAGAGAAGTTTTTCGAGGCTAAAGCTCATCAAAACGCATCTGAGGACAACCATGCTCCAAGCGCATCTGTCAGCTCTTGCTCAGATATCAATTGAGCATGAAATAACAAGATCGCTGGACAAAGATGAGCTCATTAAAGTATTCTCAGCACTCAAGCACAGGAGGGTGGTGAAGTTCTAGTGGTAAGTCTTTTAACACATTTTTAGTCGAAATAAAGTTTATAACTAAATAAAATAAACCACGTATTTCACTCAAAATGTGTATAGGCGATTAGGCAGCGTTTCCACAAATCGAAATTTCTCTCTCCCGCTTGCATCCCCTCTCGCTCTCACTCTTCTCCTGTTTGGTCTCCAAGCATTATGTGAGCTGTCCGTGGTGCTGAAAGAGCACGAGACGCAGTTTGTTGTAAACTTCCAGTAGTTAACTTTCAGACACTGTTCATTGAATAAATAAAGTGTAAATTTTCATTAAATATGACATTGCTTTTGTTATTAATTTAATTAGAGGGAAATTGTTTAAGCTGTTCTTATGTCAGCTGATACCTAACATATAGTTCCATTCAATGCAGACTAGCTACTGAAAAGGGCGAGACTTCTCACTCCAAAGCAAAAAATGTAATTGTTTCACTTTTTAATTAAGAGACTTGTTTGGATTATGTTGAGCTGTCTGTCCATTGTGTTGAAATTGCATATAATGCATCAACGTTTGTCTGAAATTATACCATTATTGATGCAAACCAACTTGAATATTCGCTTTTTTTCTTTCTTTTTTTTGGAAAGTTAGGGTAGAGCCCCACATTAACTCTTGAAACGGGCCCCCAGATGCTTAAGGCCGCCTATGACTGAAACATTGACTGTACTGTTTTCCGTAGATGCTGTCTGGCTGGCTGAGTTCCTCCAGCATTTTGCGTGTGTTCCTTATCTTTCCAGCATCTGCAGATTTTCTCTGGTTTGTGATTGGACTATGCATTTTAATGTTTGTTTCAATATATGTCTGACAAATAGAGCCAGTCCTTAAATCTCTAGTGTTCTTTAACTTCTCCAGAAAAAATCTTGGTTTTGTTGTTTCATCAGAGCATCATTCAACATGGCACAATCTGCATTTATTTTTAATAGTTGGAACTTTTGCTCTGAGCAAACGTTCAGGTCGGCCCACTCAAAGCAAACCTAATGTTCGTATCCTTCCTGTATTTGCACAAGCCTGCATCCCTGTACTGTTTAACCATCTGGTAAAGCAGCGGTCCCCAACCACCGGGCCGGAAAGCATGTGCTACCGGGCCGCGAGGAAACGATATGAGTCAGCTGCACCTTTCCTCATTCCCTGTCACGCACTGTTGAACTTGAACATAGGGTTGCCAACGGTTCCGTATTTGCCGGGACATCCCATATTTTGGGCTAAATTGGTTTGTCCCATACAGGACCAGCCTTGTCCCGTATTTCCTCCGCTGAGGTAGAGCGTTCCTATGAAACCTTTCTTGTCGAAATGGCATAAAGCGAAGAAGCAACCACCATTAACTTATACGGGAAAAAAAAATTTTGAGCGTCCTTAGACCCAAAAAATAACCTAAGAAATCATACCAAATAACACATAAAACCGAAAATAAGTAACACTAACATATAGTAAAAGCAGGAATGATATGATAAATACACAGCCTATATAAAGTAGAAATAATGTATGTACAGTGTAGTCAGGAAGATGAAGGAAAAACCGATTTGTGGAAAAAAAATCAGCACGTACGCGCATGCACACATCACGCATGCGCACACAGGTGCCCATGCAAGGCTTCATGGTCATGGTAGTCTTAGATGGGGTAAAGTGTCCTGGGATAGACTGCTACTTTTGTGCCTTATTTGGGAGTGAGAAAGTTGGCAATCCTAACTGTAAAAGATATGTTGAGGTGAGTTTAACCTGACCTGAACACCACCCCTCACCCCGGATCGGCCGGTCCGCAAGAATATTGTCAATATTAAACCGGTCCGCGGTGCAAAAAAGATTGGGGTCCCTTGTGGTAAAGGACAAAATACAGGCAGGCCATGGGAGATTACACATTCACCAAGTTAATGACTGAACCACCCTCCCCACCTGAGGGAAAACTGGAACGTCAGAGTAGAAGAGCAAAAGTAGAGTGGTGAACTTGATTCAGATCCCGCACACTTTGCAAAATTTCCTCACTATCGCCCAGTTCATGTCTCGACAGCCTTTACCCTCCTGTCACTTGCATGTTGTGTGTCCAGTTGTTCTTCCACCGGGGCAGCTGCAGTGGTGCTGTGTCTCTCTTTAAAGATAAAGAGATACTCCTTCCTGAGAAGTTTAATGGCAGATGGCAGACCAACATCAGCAGCATTGCTGCCACCCTTTGAGTCGGAGTATAGAGCAAAGAGACAGACAGTAGACCCGCTAAATTCCCACCAAAATACTCAAATAAATCTAATGCTTTCCCGAAAGTCAAATACACACTTATATACATTACGAGGTGTGGTGATATCCTAACAAATTTTCCATGTTAAAATGTGTTTGTCCTAAACGTCTCAATTTTACAATTATGTGTTTCCCTTCTACCTCATAGGAAATGCATTCAAGCAATAAATGCAGCACTCCCTACAAATGCCCATATCATGCACATTAATTCTGAATAAGGAATTATTCAGCTTAGTAAGTCCAATACATCAATGTGCAAGTATAACTTCTTCCCTCCTTTTATACCCATCTCCCAGATGAGTTCTCACAATCCTCTGAATTTTATATGTGCCATCCTTTCTTTTCCTTATCCCAAGTTTGTTGCCACAGTGATCAAATAGACTTTATAGTTTTGGCTTTCACCTCCCTTTTATAAAAGGACACCATTACATTTATATCTGCAGTTTTAAGAAATGGCTTGGTTACAATATCTGACACCTTGCTTCCTTCAACCCCAACATGGTAGGGACACATACGGAATGATAAGCCCGGACCCTGCAGACTCAACAGATGTTGTCCAATCTCAAGGAGAATGTCCGTCCTACAATTTGAAATACCCATTTTAATAGAAGTCAAAGCCAACGATGAATCAGAGCACAGAAGTACATAATCAGGGCATTCTTCTTGGACCCATTCCAAGGGCTGGGTAATAAATGCAGGGAATGCCAGTCTGCCCACATGAACGAACAGGGAAGAAAAGAACTGCAAAGCCAGTATTGCCAATGAAGACTAATAAAAGCAGTGTATACATAGTACTTCAGATGTGGTTTAACAAGGGTTTATATATATATATTGGTAGCTAATTGGTAATTGGTTAATTATCATCACACACATACAGTGAAAAGATTTGATGCCAAAACTTAAATAAGCTAAAAGTTTTCTTTAAGAGTCCTGATGAATAATCTCAGACGACACATTGTCTGCTTATTTCACTCCAAAGTTCAAAGTAAATCTATTATCAAAGTAATGTATGTCACCATATACAACCCTGAGATTAATTTTCTTGCAGGAATACTCAATAAATCCAATAATCATAATAGAATCCATTAAGACCACACCAACTGGGCATAGAACTAGAGGGCAAAAGAGAACAAACTGTGTAGACACATAAAGAAAGAAATGATAACAATAATAATGAATAAATAGGCATTAAATACTGAGAACATGAGATGAAGAGTTATTGAAGGAGTCATAGGTTGGGAACATTTCAGTGATGGGTAGGTGAAGTTAAGTGAAGTTATTCCCTTTGGTTCAAGAGCCTGATGGCTGAGGAGGTAATAACTGTCCTGAACCTGGTGGTGTGAGTCCTGAAGATCTTGTCTGTTCCTCTTGACGGCAGCAGCGAGAAGAGAACATGAAGTGGGTGGTGGCACCCCTGATGATGGTGCTGCTTTCCTCCAACAACACTCTGTGTAGAGGTGCCCAAAGCTGGGGAGAGCCTTATTGTGTCGGACTGGGCAGTGTCCACTACTTCTTGTAAGATGCTTTGTTCAAGTGTAAAGCGAGTAGAGCAGGGGTCTAAGCATGTAGCCTTGTGGTGCACCTGTGCTGAGAGAGGTTTGTTGCCAATCTGACCTAACTGGGGTCGGCAAGTGAGGAAATCGAGGATGAATTACACAAGAGACCAAGTTGTTGTATCAAAGTGATTTTTGGGTTTAGGACATATACATTTAGCAATTGACTTTGGCTAACAGTCTTCACATCTGAAAATGTATTGTGCATTTAATTTGGAGTGTAGCTCTGAACAATGGATTCCTGAAAGTTGTGAATCCCAGTCCAGACAATGCTGATTAAAATTCATTTGGCTGCCCGTGGTGTGGATGTGAATCAGGAGGTGTGAAGGTTGTATGTAGTTTTAAAGAAAGCATTGTCCATACATTGTAAACATGAAATTGTCCTTTCAATTTTGGCACATAAAATATCCGACCCCACGCTGGGCCAGGCAGACCCTTCCACTGAAAGCATCTCTATATGATGCCTGCTGAACCTTGTTTTGTCGAATAAAGAAGCTGCTTTGTATCTACCAGTAATTTTCTCCGGTGACTTCATTCACTACATTTGGTGTCAGAAGTGGGATACCTTCGAGATCCATTGTGTGGCCAGTTAGTACTCTAAGTGGGCGAGTATTTTTAGAAATTAGCACTTACACTTGGATCTGTTCGGGCATGTGGTGCACAGGTACACGAGGTATCACGAACACAGAGAGCTGAACTGGTAGGTATAAAAGCAGTGTGTGCATGCATGCATGTGTGTTTATGTAAGAGGCAAAACTTTGCGTAAATACGAGGAAATCTGCAGATGCTGGAATTTCAAGCAACACACATAAAACTTGCTGGTGAATGCAGCAGGCCAGGCAGCCTCTACAGGAAGAGGTACAGTCGACGTTTCAGGTCGAGACCCTTTGTCAGGACTAACTGAAAGAAGAGCTAGTAAGAGATTTGAAAGGGGGAGGGGGAGGGGGAGATCCAGAATGATAGGAGAAGACAGGAGGGGGAGGGATGGAGCCAAGAGCTGGACAGGTGATTGGCAAAAGGGATATGAGAGGATCATGGGACTGGAGGCCTAGGGAGAAAGAACAGGGGGAGGGGAGGAAGCTCAGAAGATGGGCAAGGGGTATAGTGAGAGGGACAGAGGGAGAAAAAGGAGAGAGAGAAAAAGAATGTGTGTATATAAATAAGTAATGGATGGGGTATGAGGGGGAGGTGGGGCATTAGTGGAAGTTTGAGAAGTCAATGTTGAAGCCATCAGGTTGGAGGCTACCCAGAGGGAGTATAAGGTGTTGTTCCTCCAACCTGAGTGTGGCTTCATCTTTACAGTAGAGGAGGCCGTGGATAGACATGTCAGAATGGGAATGGGACTTGGAATTAAAATGTGTGGCCACTGGGAAACCCTACTTTCTCTAGCGAAACTTTGCGTGTTAATTTGGTGAGACGGAGCCACCAGCTGCGAAGGTTTGGGTACCGAACTTCGGGACGCCAGAGTGGGGGCGTCCATATTCGTTCCGGGCGGCATTTTAGCGTACACCTTTTGCAAGTGCCATGCCAAGGAATACAGCAGGCATCATGAATTCGGGTGCTCAAAAGTGGCAGATTGCGGAGTACATACTCTGCGGTTTGAAGTATCTACTGCTTAACTGGTACCCATCTTTTATATTTTGCGTAGTGCAGGAATTAGTGTGGAAGTATTTCAGGAGGAGGTTTTACCCAGGTATCTCTATCGGGATGGCAGCTATAGAGATCAGGCACCGTCTGGCAACCCCGATAATCCGAGCCAGCCCGTGACTCTGTTTACAACCGTTCATCAGCCCTTCACCCCCGGGGAGAAACATTTTGCCAGAATTGCCCTCACTTGAAGTCGCAGAATTCGGAATTCTGGCGCAAGCTCGAGGAAATGGTTGAAATTTGCCAAATGTACCCTAAAAATATGCACGTGTTGGTAAAAGCGAAGCGCCCGAGGAATGTGTGGGACAGGATGGCCCAGGGGGTGCGGGATGGTACATGGGCAACTACCGGGAGCGCCAGCAATTAAGAAAGATATCGCTCTTTTACAGGGGAAGTGAGGCAGCGACTGGGGGGAGGTGAGAATAACTGGGGAGCGATAATGGCAGTGATTCAAAATGCCGATGAGACAGCCATGGATTATGCAGAACGTAAATACCGAGTGTACAAGGAGTATTTCGGGTTGGACAGCCCAGGGAGGGACGACCCAGTCTTCCTGAAAGTGCTGAAGGAAGGCCTGAGCTCAGCCCACCAAGAAGTTTTAGATTTAGGCATAATGGTGCGGTCAACCTACCCTGCGATAGTTCTGTGGGCCAGTGAGACAGACCTAAGAAAGTGCAAGAGAGCTCGTATAGTGGTGATAGTGAATGCAGCTGCTGTGATGTCGCAGAGGGGTTTGTTTTGCTTGCTGGCGGTCAGAGCACGAAACAAGGAACTGCTGGAATAGACGGTGGGGGGGGGGGGGTAAAGGAGTTGATATGCTACAGGTGCGGCCTGTCGGGACACGGTTGGAGGCAGTGTCCAAAAAAACTGATAAAAAAAAACGGGTGAACGTCACGGCATCCACGCAAACTCTCACCCCATCGGTGCCCAGTCTGACCCATCTGACTGTCGATCAGATCATAGAGCTAGAAATGACAGCTCCTAGTTCAGAAAAAGATGTGTCAGTGAGTGGCCCCTGCTGCCAACGCTGGTGACCCGCGGATGTACACAACAGCATTGATAGGGGGCCGGCAATGCGATATGTTAATGAACACTGGGGCATCGGTATCGATAACTGATCCACCCTTGCCAATAATCGGACAGGCTATTTATATTACGGGTATAGGAGAGAAAACAGTGAAAACAGAAAGAAGCGAATCACAAATACTCGAAATCGGCGAAGAGCAGCTTTCAGGGCTTTTTTGAGTCTTTCCAAATACCAGGTGTCCCCCGCTTTTCGAACGTTCGTTTTACCAATTCTCACTGTTACGAAAGACCTACATTAGTTCCCTGTTTTCGCGAACAGAAAAAAGGCAGCGTGGGCTCCAAGCAGCCGCTCTCCCCCGGATTCGGAACTGCATTCTCGCCGGCATTGCTTAAACATATGCCTGTGAGCAGCCGTTTGCAAGATGAGTTCTAAGGTATCGGAAAAGCCTAAAAGAGCTCGTAAGGGTGTTACACTTAGCGTAAAACTAGACATAATTAAGCATTTTGATCGTGGTGAACGAAGTAAGGACAAAGTGAGTTTGGCTTGTGGAAGTTGACGAAGATGATGTTGAAGAGGTTTTGGCATCTCATGACCAAGAACTGATAGATGAAGAGCTGATGCAATTGGAAGAGGAAAGGATAACAATCGAAACCGAATGCAGTAGCGAACGGACTGAAAGTGAAGTCGCCCAGGAACTGAACGTGAAGCAACTGCGTGAGATTTTCACTGCAATGATAAAGTACGAGTCTAATTTTGAAAGGGTACATCAGTTTAGGGCATATTTGCAAGATGGTTTGAGTGCTTACAAAGAACTGTATCATAGAAAAATGCGCGAGGCTAAGCAGTCAAGCAAGCCTTCCACATCAGCCACAGCAGACGACGAACCTCAACCATCGTCATTGAGGCAGGCAGACATAGAAGAAGATGACCCGCCTGCCCTGATGGAAACAGACAACACCCCAGTGTCCCACCACCCCAACACCCGGGCCGCGGATAGATACCAATCCGTGGAGAATGCATTGATAGCCGGGATGCACCCGGCACATCTTTAAGAAAAAAAAACGAAATAAACAAGCGAATTAATTAGGTGCCGCCCGGCATGTAAATGTCAGCCCAGATCAGAGGCAATTGCTGATTGCATTGCTTGTTTGTGCGGCAATGATTGTGGAAAAGTATTTCTACTTTATATAGGCTGTGTATTCATCATATCATTCCTGCTTTTACTATATGTTACTGTTAATTTGGGTTTTACGTGTTATTTCGCATGATTTGGTAGGTTATTTTTGGGTCTGCGAACGCTCACAAATTTTTCCCATATAAATTAATGGTAATTGCTTCTTCACTTTATGAAATTCTGGCTTACGAACCGTTTTATAGGAATGCTCTACCTTCGGATGGCGGGGGAAGCCTGGTAATGAGGGCACTGTCCTTGGAATAGACATCCTAAGGGAAGCAGGGACTGTTAAGGATTTGTGAATATGGACAAATCAGGGGCAGCAAAAACGTATAATTGAGTTGTTTTATTTCTTTCATCCTTCACATACATGAGGAGTAAAAATCTTTACGTTATGACTCTGTCTAAATGTGCAGTGTGCTGTCATTGTAATTTATAATAAATAGAACAGTCAGTGTAACATAGAACTATGCTCAAATTAGCATGAGTTAATTAGTCTGATGGCCTGGTGGAAGAAGCTGTCCCGGAGCCTGTCGGTCCTGGCTTTAATGCTGCGGTACTGTTTTCCGGATAGTAGCAGCTGGAACAGTTTGTGGTTGGGGTGACTCAGGTCCCCAGTGATCCTTCAGGCCCTTTTACACACCTATCTTTGTAAATGTCCTGAACCATGGGAACTTCACAACTACAGATGCGTTGGGTTGTCCACACCACTCTCTGCAGAGTCCTGCGATTAAGGGAGGTACTGTTCCCATACCAGGCAGTGATGCAGCCAGTCAGGATGCTCTCAATTGTGTCCCTGTAGACAGTTCTTAGGATTTGGGGCCCATACCAAACTTCCTCAACCATCTGAGGTGAAAGAGGCACTGTTGTGCATTTTCACTGCATAGCTGGTATGCACAGACCACGTGAGATCCTTGGTGATGTGGATGCCGAGGAACTTAAAGCCATTTACCCTCTCAACTAAAATCCATTGATGTCAATAGGGGTTAGCCCGTCCCCATTCCTCCTGTAATCCACAACCAGCTCCCTTGTTTTTGAAACATTGAGGGAGAGGTTGTTTTCTTGACACCACTGTGTCAGAGAGATAACTTCTTCCCTGTAGGCCACTTCGTTATTGTTTGAGATAAGGCCAATCAATGTAGTGTCGTTGGCAAATTTAATTAGCAGATTGGAGCTCTGGGTGGCGACACAGTCATGGGTATACAGGGAGTAAAGGAGGGGACTTAGTACACAGCACCTTAGGGGCTCCTGTGTTGAGAGTCAGAGGGTTGGAGGTGAGGGAGCCCACTCTTTCCACCTGCAAGAGATCTGACAGGAAGTCCAGGATCCAGCTGCACAAGGCAGGGTGAAGGCCGAGGTCCCTGAGCTTCCTGTTGAGCCTGGATGGAATTATGTTGTTGAATGCTGAACTGTAGTCCAAGAACAGCATTCTCACATAAGCATCCTTCTCCAGATGTGTAAGGACGGTATGTAGACCAGAGGCTATTGTGTCATTAGTCGATCAGTTGTGTAGGTAGGAGAATTGTAGGGGGTCCAGTGTGTGGTAGCATGCTGTAGATGTAGTTCTTTACCAGCATCTCAAAGCATTTGCTTATTATTGAGGTGAGAGCGACAGGACACCAGTCGTTCAGACATGTTACCTTGGTCTTTTTTAGGTACCAGAACAATGGTGGATGTTTTGAAGCAGGAGGGCACTCTACACTGGGAGAGGGAGAGATTAAAAATGTCTGTACACACACCAGCCAGTTGCGCTACACACATCCTGAGTACCCACCCTGGGATGCTGTCCGACCCCGCAGCCTTACGACTGTCCACTCGCTAGAAACATCGCGTACTTCAGCCTCAGAGATGACTAGGTTGCAGGTTGAAGCGGTGGCTTTTCTCGGAGGCTCAGAATTAGCGACATCGAACCGAGCGTAAACGCGATTGAGCTCATCTGGGAGAGAGGCCGTGACATTGGCGGCACCATGACGTACAACCAATGGAATACACAACCTGACTAACATAATCGCAGATCACCGATCATCAGAGACTGGAGCCAGCAGCTCCCTGCAGTGCGGGCTCGACACAAGCATGATTGTGGTCAGGTAAAGATAAACCCAGTTAAAATAGAGTGGACCTGTATAAACCCAATAAGCAGTACCCTATAAAAACTGATGAACTGACCTTTGTTCAGGGTAAAGTGAAGGAACTGAAACACCTGGGGATACTCAAAGATACTGTGGCAACTACCAACTCGCCTATATAGCCAGTAAAGAAGCCCAGTGGATCATATGTATTAACAGCAGGCCATACTGCCCTTAGAACCATGCCCAGATTGCACCCCATAGTGACAAGCCCTGAAACAATCCTGAATGGCCTGTCTCCAGAACATAATGTTTTTTTTCAGTCCTGAATATCGCTAATGGATTGTGGGGCTCAGTATAACTGATTTGCCTTCACTTTGGTTGGGCGTCAGTATACAAGGGCCAGGTTCTCCCAGGGATTCCACAATTGTCCGGCCATTTTTCATAAAGTCATGCCGCAGACTTTGGAAAAGCTCAATCTAATGCCCTCCCGGTCGACACGCTTACGATATGCAAATAATCTACTAATCGCTTCGGAAGACGAAGCAGGTAATTTAGGGATGACGACCAGTGTTGTCAGGATACTGCGAGACGAGGGTACTAAGATCAGTACACTCAAGGCTCAGGTAGGAAAGGAAACCGTATCTCGGCTACCCCATTCCCCAGGGGAGGAAGCACCTGTCGGTCGGCAATGCGCTTCGTGCCCCGCCTAGAGGAGTGAGGATGGTAATGGGTCCATTCAATTATGGCCGTAGTTTCTCAGTATTAGTGGCCCCGATACAGGCCTTGATTAAAGGAGGAAAGCCCCCTTTGGAGGAAGTAAGATTGGGGTCAGATGAAGAAAAGGCTTTTACAGATATCACGAGAGCCCTGGTTTCTGCACCCGCGCTAGGATTACCAGATGCGGTTCGCCCCTTTCACCTAGAAGGCATCCGTTAGTCTTGTGACACCATGGATCTGCGCCTGGAAAGTCTTCACTCTCCAGGGCGCAGGCCTGGGCAAGGTTGTATGGAAGACCAGCAGTTGCCCATGCTGCAAGTCTCCCCTCTCCATGACACCAGTGTTGTCCAAGGGAAGGGCTTTAGGACCCATACAGCTTGGCACCAGTGTCGTCGCAGAGCACTGTGTGATTAAGTGCCTTGCTCAAGGACGCAACACTTTGCCTCGGCTGGGGCTCGAATTCATGACCTTCAGGTAGCTAGTCCAACGCCGTAACCACTTGGCCACGTGCCCACAAAAGTACTGCAGAGTCCCTCTGCGAATAAGGCGCAGAGGGACACGAGGCAGTTGAAATTGCAAGTGTGCAGGAAGAAACGACTGAAGCCAGTTTAGTAAAATTATATGAAGAGTCTGAGGCAAAAGAGAAGGAAAATGGAGGAGAAAAGGAGCAAAGGAGGGACCAGATGGGAGCCGGACCCACGGGGAGGAAGGATTCATGGTGGCACCACGATGTATTTGGCAGATACTACTGAAGTTATATTGTGGAGTGATGCATCAGGGAAGGCAGAGCATAATCATGACCCGCCAGCAGGACTGGTGGTGGACAGGGGTGGGCGGAGATATTGAGAAATTCTGTCGCTATTGTATCATTTGTGCCTAGCATAACCCTGGAAATGGCAGAAAGCTACAGCTGGCAAACCAGCCACGGCCGGGGGTTTCTGGGAAAACATCCAAATGGACTTCATGGGATCCCTGCCAAAAGGCATGGGGAAAAGCTACCGTCTAGTCATTATGGATCATTTCAACCGGTGGACAGAGGGACTGCACCGCTGAACAGTTTCTAGTTCAGGAAATTCTCCCAAGGTGGGGAACCCTAGTCCAAGTGGACTCAGATTAGGCAGCACATTTCACAGGGAAAGTGAGAAGGAAATGTGCCGACTGTCAGGGGTTCCACAACAGTTCCACGTTCCCTACCGCCCTCAGAGTTCGGGAATGGTAGAAAGGATGAACCGATCAAGAATACCTTAGCCAATGTTGTTGCTGAGACGGGAAAGACACGGATTGATGTATTACCAGGAATCCTGATAAGCACACGAGCAACCCTAAACAGCACGTTGGGGTTCAGCCCCTACGAATTATTATCAATGGGGTGAACAATGCGACTCTTTAATGGGGTTGCTACAGGTTGCGGTGAGCCTGGGGCTTACAGGGATAGAATGACACAGTAGGTGAAAGATCATCGTAACCAACTTAAAGTGTTCAATGACCAAGCAAAACAACAACTGCACATTGCTGATCAGAGAGAGCCGGAGGGAAAGGAAGTAGTCTTCCCACAGCCGGGTGAGCAAGTCATGGTGAGGGTGCAGACTTGATGAGGCAGCCAGTAGAAACACTGGACTCAGGTTAAACCGTAGGACTCACCTTCTTGCAACACACATCAAAGTTGCTGGTGAACGCAGCAGGCCAGGCAGCATCTCTAGGAAGAGGTACAGTCGACGTTTCAGGCCGAGACCCTTCATCAGGACTAACTGAAGGAAGGGTTAGTAAGGGATTTGAAAGTGGGAGAGGGAGGGGGAGATCCAAAATGATAGGAGAAGACAGGAGGGGGAGGGATGGAGCCAAGAGCTGGGCAGGTGATTGGCAAAGGGGATACGAGAGGGTCATGGGGTCTCGGCCTGAAACGTCGACTGTACCTCTTCCTAGAGATGCTGCCTGGCCTGCTGCGTTCACCAGCAACTTTGATGTGCGTTGCTTGAATTTCCAGCATCTGCAGAATTCCTGTTGTTTGAGATCTTCCTTTAGGTTGTCCTTTCCTGGTACAAATTTATTTTTGTCTAGGAGGGCCAAGCGCAGGAACCGTTGGAGTGATTTCTGGGTTTAGGACATATACATTTAGCAAATGTAGTTTGCTACCAGCCTTCACATCTGAATATGTATTGTGGATTTACTTTGGAGTGCAGCTCTCAACAATGGGTTTCTAAAGGCAGTGAATCCCAGACCAGACAATGCTGATTAAAATTAATTTGGATGTCTGTGGTGTGGAAGTGAATCAGGTGTGAAGGTTGTAAGTAGCTTCAATCAAAACATTGTGCATACATTGTAAATATGGAGCTGTCCTTTGATGTTTGGCACATAAAATATCGAGCCCCGAGTTGTGCCAGCAGACGTTTTGACTGAAAGTGTCTCCATATGATGCTTGCTATACCTTGTTTTCTCCAATGAAGAAGCTGCTTTGTATCAACCAGTAATTGTCTCTGGTGACTTCTTTCACACAAGAGTAGAAGCTTTTTGATTAGTTTTGAGGGGATGATAGGAGTGAATGCTGAGCTGTAGTCGATAAAGAGCATCTGGATGTATGCAACTTTGATGCCTAGATGTTCTAGGGTTGAGTGAACAGCTAATAAAATGGCGTCGGATGCAGAGTGCCGCCTGACCTGCTGAGTTCCTCCAACATTTTGTGAGTGTTGCTGTAGATGTCCAAAATCTATGTCCAATATATGCAAGTAAGACCATATATCCCATATCCTATGTCTTTACAAGATGTAAGTTACTCTAAAGAACACTACTGGAAATGAGGAAGCGAAGGCACCTAGATATCAGTTTAAATATATCAGATTTTTACTGTATTAGAGCACTAGACTTAGGTTTCCTATTGATGTCTGGTGTTAGTAAATTCTCATCTGTATTTTCAAAACTCCCAAAATTGATTCTTGATTCTCATTTGAAATATCGCTCATTTCTTTATATCCCTGGGCAGAATTATTTGGTCACCATTATCACTGTGTATCTCATTCTAATTGCATTACTTCCAGAATTATTGTAAGTAAAAGAAAAGATTTATAAATAAACATCTGTACAAATTTAATCTATTAAATTTAGTCTGTTAAACTTACACTGTTGAAATCAAAATTGCATCTACCACTTGCTCTCACCACCTTCTGAGTGAAGAAGTTCCTCTCATGTTCCCCTTAAACATTTCACCTTTCACCCCTAACCCATGACCTCTAGTTCTCATCTTTCCCAACCTCAGTGGAAAAAATCCTGCTTGCATTTAACCTATCTATACCCCTCATAATTCTGCATGCCTCTATCAATTCTCCTCTCAATCTTTTACACTCTAACCTATTCAATCTTTCCTCATTGTTCAGGTCCTCCAGTCCCAACAAAATCCTTGTAAATTTTCTCTTTACTCTTTTAATCTTATATTGTTTTTTGTCCATCGTCGACGTCGATGAGGACCTCGACACCAGATGGTGTTGAGACTAGCGCGTGATTTGGATTTAACTCTGCGCAAGGTCAGCCTCACTTTCTCTTCCCAATTCCCATCTGGATCCAGTGGCAAGACAGAGTCGAGATTGCTGGAGATGGGACTAGGCGCAGTGGATGACCCAGGCATCTTCTGTGTTTTGTCCGGCTCTACACGTTCCACGATGCTTGCAGAGACTGCCCTCTTGACCGTTGTATCTTCCATTGGTCTCGTCCGCTCAATCCGCCGGAGTCTATCTTCACATGCTGGGATAGACCCTGTCTCACTGAGGGTTTGGGACCTGTTGGCTACCCTCACCTGATTTAGCTGGCTTGTTAAGCCGTTGCCCAGGGTGGGGCAGCTGTTGCATGCTAACAGCTACGGGGAGCCACAGGTGAGAGCTGAGTGCCAGATGGGGACCAAAGGTGGACTAACTGCCTTGAAAAGGACACGACATGTTCCCGCACCAGAGGTGCTACCCCTCCCTGACACCTCATACACCCCAATCTTATATATATCTTTCCTGTATGTAGGTGACCAAAACTGGACACAATATTCCAAATTAGGCCTCACCAACATCTTATACAACTTCAAGCTTGCATTCCAATTACTGTACTCAATACTTTGATCTAAGAAGGACAATGTGCCAAAAGCTTTCTTTACAGCCCTTTCTACCTGTGACACCACTTTCGAAGTATTCCCACATCCCTTTGTTCTATTGCACTCGTCGGTGTCCTACCGTTCACTGCGTAAAATATAACCTGGTTGTTCCTCCCAACGGCATACCTCACGCTTGTCTGTATTAAATTCCATCTGCCATTTTTCTGCCCATTTTTATGACTGGTCCAGATCCTGTTGCAAGCTTTAATAGTATTCCTCACAGTCCACTGTACACCCAGTGTGGGTGTCATCCACAAATTTGCTGATCCAGTTAACCACATTATCATCCATATTGTTGATATACTGTACATGACAAACATCGATGGACCCAGCACTAAACCCTGCGCCACCTTCACTAATCACAGACCTCCAGTCAGAGAGGCTCCCATCTATTATCACCACAAAGCCAATGCCTAATCCATTTTGCTACCTCATCTTTAATGCCACCCGTCCAAACCTTCTTGAGTAACCTAACATTCAGGACCTTGTCACATGCCTTGCTGAAGTTGATGTAGACAATATCCACTGACCTGCCTTCATCACATTTCTTAGTAACTTCATCAAAGAATTCTATAAGATTGGTTAGACACGGCCTACCATGCACGAAGCTATGCTGACTGCCCCTAATAGGTCACTGTCTATTAAGATATATATCTGGTCCCTTAGAATACCTTCCAGTAACTTTTCCACCACTGATGTCAGGCTCTCCAGCCTATAATTTCCTGATTTATTCTTAGAGCCTTTCTCAAACAGAAGAACAACATGAGCTATCCTCCAATCCTTCAGTACCTCACCTGATTTAAATATCTCCGCTAGAGCCCCTGCAATTTCTGCATTTGCCTCCCACATGGTCCGAGGGAACACCTTATAAGGCCCTGGGGATTTGTCCATCCTGATTTGCCTCAAGTCCGCAAGTACGCACTGATTGCAATAGGAACTGTGTATAATTACATCAGGATCAGGTAACAACTGCCATTTCCAAAGCTTTCAAGTTGGGCCCTGTAGTACAATTTATTATCAATTATTCTTTGGTGAATTCAGTAGTGAAGTCTTATTCATGCTTGAAATAAGCAACCAAAGCACCCTTTATTCTCAATGAAAATTCAAATTAGGCAGGTAGCCAAAATTTACTCAGCCTCCAACAAGCCAAGTATTGTTGGGTGGGGTTGCAGATTGAAGAAGGTGGCAGGAGAAGAGGGAAAGCAGAAAAGAGAAAACAGCAAATGGATGGATGGAGTCAATGGGGGGTGGGGGCCTTGCTTGTAATTTGGCTCCTAGTTACAATTTTATTTCATTAAAGCTTTCTGCACATGCTTCCCTAAAGCATCACAGTTTTCTACAGTGTTCGTTAGCTATGAGGGCAATGAGGCTCCAGTTAAACCAACCTGGCAGAGAGTTGGCCATTGCATGTTTTGTAAGGATGTTGGTCTGCTGGGGATTATTACCCACTAGAATTTGAAGAATTGAAGTTCCTCAGGATGGAACCAAATCTTGCATGAGATGATTTAACTAAAACTATGTTAACAGATTGTATAATTGTTGTAAAAAATCATAGAGAAACTCTTTAGTTTATATCTATAATTCTGATTATTTTGCGACAGTATTATCGGTTTAAATGATTCCAGCACAAATTGCCTCGGATTTGAAAAACTCCCACTTAAATTACACATTGTAATTAGGGAAGCACCTCAGTGGTTGAAGTTGGTAGTACCTGAAACAACATTACCACATTCACATTAAGGTAAAGGCATTAAAGTTCAACTGGTCATGTCTAATATCACCAGTAAGCACACTTGTGAATGTTCCACCTCAAGCCTCCACCACAAACGTTCCTCTGGTTAAATGATGTAGGACATGAAACCATGTGCCAATGAGCCAAGTTCTGAACAATAGTACCATTTCAACAAACTGACTCAAGTATTGGGTAACTCATATCAGTGAGTGCATGCAATGACATCAATACTTACTCAACCATTTAATAGTATTTTGTTATGATCAATCATGTTTACAAAAGAAACAATATTGCTGTTTGCTACAGTACAGATTTTATGTTCCTTGTAACAGTTTGCTTGCACAATAGAAATGAGTCCTTGTGTTCAAGCACATCTGGTAAAACCGCAGCTCAATATGGACTTCATCCCAATGGGAAATCTTTGATGAATTGCATTAACTGGAAGGGGAGAAAGTGCAAAAGTTAAGGACTTCACGCTTCCTCTTGGTCAGTTACCACTTTGTACACAGGTGTGAAGTGAAGGGGCAGCATACTCTAGCCTTGTGCAAAAAATCAGCCAAGTCACAGATTCATGAACAAGCTGAGCTTGTATTCAATTGTTCAAAACAGACCCATCCAAAGATCCCATCATCACAAGTACATGTCCCATTCTTTTCCCCATGGGCCTAGGAATCTACCCAGGAAAGACTAAGTTTAAAAACTGACTAATATTTTTATAGACTAGTGCTGGACAGCTAAGGTAAGCAAGACTAACAAAGGTTCGATCAAGTCTATCTTCACTAGAATACCACAGATAGTTATCCTTCAACTACAGCCAGCAGGTTACATAACAATTGAGGGCTCGATAAATTTCAGCCGCGTAAAGCCAAAATCCCATGACCTAAATGTGAAGAGCTGCAAGTCCCATTGACCAAGAGAGTCTCCTGCAACTGGTGTCTTCAGTCTGGACAGTGGCCATTGACAAATAGTGCTCAACATCAAATCTGGATGGAAATTAAATCCATTGGCTCTGGAGGACCTGGTAGTATTTCTTACAGATACTGCTTAAGTTTGAAAAGTGAGCACAGGACTGTACATCACATCATTAGATCTGAAGATACCTCAGTTTTTTTTCCTCAAGTTGTTCCCAACCAATACTCAAACACAGGATTTCACTGACACAAAAAAGACAAACCAGTGGCAATTTTACATGTTCATTTCCATTGCTGTAAACACATTTTAATCAGCTTTGAAGAATTATACTCATAAATTTCCCTCACTGATTCACTTGGATCTTGTACCCTGGCTCATACAACATTCATCAACGTTCATGAAAATCCACAGAACTACTCACAAATTGAATTAGATTGAAGCTCAAGTCGAGCCAAAAAAGTTATCAAGGAGAATTCGGATAGGGTCAAAGTCATGGACACCAAAAATGCACGTGCAAGAGACCCAATAGCTATTGATGACGTACAGTTCAGTTTGAAGACAAAAATTGTGTGAAAATTAAATATTAAATATTGTAACAACACTGCAAATATTCACCACACCAGCTCCTTCCACCAGTATGACCTGACTTGCTGAAAGTTTCCACCATTCTTGTTATTTCAGGATCTGCAGACCAAACTTCAAGACAACTAAACATTCAGATACTTCTGGACCATTGTGGTTAAATAGTATGCAACAAGATACATATTAACATGCAAAAGCTTGTATCTTAACAGTATGCAACAAAATACATATTAGTATGCAAAAGATTATATCTTAATAGTATGCAACAAGATACCTATTAGTATGCAAAAGATTATATCTTAATAGTATGCAACAAGATTATATTTAATACTATGCAACAAGACATGTATTAGCATTTCAGATGGCCAAGTGACATAGATGAATGATTAATCATGGCATATCATATTAGCTTATTAGGTCAAAGACAAGGTAGTAAATGATTTTTTTTTCTCAGAATACTGTATATCTGCCATTTGCCATTAAGAATCAACTTGTTAAATCTAGAGGAGCAAAGATGTTCACTTATTAAAAGGGAGAGTTGTTTGTTGTAATCAGTCGGCAATGGAGATCCAATGGTTCAATTTGCATTCATGGTTTGTTCCAAGGATTTAAAAAAAAAATTGGCTCAATCATTCTGTTTGCTGCCTGAAAGTAGATTGAATGAAGTGCATGAAGAGGCTAGTTGTGGCTAGCGTTAACCCCTTCCTATGTAATGACCTAGATCTACTGCCTACAGTCACACCAGGTCTACAGCAGATGCAAGATCTCTGGTTCTCCTCACTGACTGACAACACTTTAATGTTTCTTTTCACTCTGAGGTACAACAGCAGTTCTGGACAGGGAAGGAATTACCATTCACTACAATTCAATGTGCATTCAGTTTATACCTCAAAAGATACTTCACAGCAAAATGACAATGCCCATAAAAACTACCAATTCAGCTCTTAAGTGGAAGGAGTGACTAAACATCTTAATATAAGTAATTCAAAATATCAGACCCCATTGGAGGAGCAAATCACAATACCTTCAAACTTGGCTGCATTTCAAAATATGCAGCATTCTGAAGAAAGTCCCTGCAGATTTATCTACAAGTTGTCATGTAGATCACAGTTTCTATTTTCCAGGCATGCAAATGTATACCACTTTAGGTACTTTTGAGGGGCACACCCTAACTTGGGGGTGGGGAGCCATAGTGACCAGGTCTCTGGCACTGAGTCTAGTGCTTTGGCTCAGAAGAGAAGAGAGGTGAAGAGGACTGCAGTGGTGATAGGAGATTCCATAGTTAGAGGAACAGAGATGAGACTCGAGATGCAGTGGGTGTAATTGACACACCTCCCAGGTGTAACAACCAGGAAGTCTCGGGTGGTGTCCGTTGCATTCTAAGGGGGGGGGGGGGATGGTGAGCAGCCAAAATTTTTACTACTTATTGGCAGAAAGTAGAAAAGTAAAAAAGGTGAGGAGATCCGGAAGAGAGATTTTAGGGAACTGGATAGAAAGCTGAAAAACAGAATCTCCAGAGTAGTAATCTTTGGATTGCTGCCAGTGCCAAGTACTAGTGAGAGTAAGAATTGGATGAATTGACAGGTGAATGCATAGCTGAGGAACTGGCGCAGGGGGCAGGGGTCAGATTTATGGATCTTAGGATCTCTTTTGGGCAAGAGACCCTGTACAGAAGGGACAGGTTACACCTGCACAGGAGGGGGACCAATATCCTTGCAGGCAGGTTTTCTAGAGCTGTTTAGAAGTGTTTAAACTAACTTGGCAGGGGAATGGAACCGCAATAATAGTGCTGAGGTAGTTGCTTTACAAACAGAGGCAATGTGTAGTGAGACTCCTAGCGAGGAGAGGCTGATGATAGGGCAAAATAGCAGTCAGTAGAATGAGTTGCATTGTAAAAGGGGCATAAAATTGAAAAGGATGTTGAATACAGGACGGAAGGTGTTATATTTGAATGCATGCAGTATACAGAATAAGGTAGATGAACCTATAGCACAGTTGCAGATTGGTAGGTATGACATCAGGGCATCACTGAACCATGGTTGAAAGAAAATTATACCTGAGAGCTTAATGCCCAAGGATATAAACTGTATTGAAAGGACAGACAAGTAAGCGAAGAGAGTGGTGTGGCTCTGTTGGTAAAAAATGAGATGTTCCAGAAATACCAAGAAGTACTCCTTCTTTAACGAGAGGGACTTCACTTCCTCCCCCAACAACACTGCCCTCACCCACATCTCTTCCATTTCACAGATAACTGTCCTCACTCCATCCTCCCACTGCCACACCAGGGATAGGATTCCTCCTGTCCTCACCTACCACCCCACTAGTTATCACGTCTAGCACGTAACTCTCCGTAACTTCTGCCATCTCCAATGGGATCCCACCACCAAGCACGTCTATCCCTTCCCCCAACTTCCTGCTTTATGAAGGGATCGCTCCCTATGTGATTCCATTGTCTACTTGTCCCTCCACAAATCCACTGATATCCCTCCTCGTACTTGTCCTTGAAAGTGGAACAAGAGCCACACCTGCCCCTCACCTCCTCCCTCACCACCATTCAAGGCCCCAAACAGTCCTTCCAGGTGAGCCAGCACTTCACCTGTTGGGGTGATCTACTGTAACCCGTGCTCCCAGTGTAGCCACCTGTATATCAATGAGACTCAACACAGATTGGGAACGCAAACACGAGGAATTCTGCAGATGCTGGAAATTCAAGCAATGCACATTAAAGTTGCTGGTGGCAACAGATTGGGAGACTGCTTTACCGAGCATCTTTGCTCCATCTGCCACAAAAAGCAGGATCTTCAGAAGCCACCCATTTCAATTCTACCTCCCACATGCTTTCCGACATGTCAGTCCATGGCCTCCTCTACTGTCACACTCAGGTTGGAGGAACAACACCTTATATTCTGTCTGGGTAGCCTCCAACCTGATGGCACGAACGTCGACTTCTCGAAATTCCGGTAATTGCCCACCCCATCCTTCACCTTTCCCCATTCCTGTTTTCCTCTCTCACCTTATCTCCTTACCTACCCATCAGCTCCCATGTCCTTCCATCCTCTCCTATCAGTTTCCCTCTTCTCTAGCCTCAACGTACATGTGATAAATGATTCTGTATCGGAATCGGAATCAGAGAGCTCCAGCTTGCATTGTTTTTTTGACAATGTTGGGTCTCTCATGAACTGATTCCTCGGTTCTTGTGCAATTAGTATCTGGTAATAAATGCAGGTAAATTCAGGTAATGCCAGCTATTGCCACATCCTCTTGTATAAACAAATAAAAAGGAACAGAAATGTTGGTTCCTCTTACTATTACCAGAGAAGACTGTCTAATACAAATGGTCCTTACACAGTGCTTCAGATGTGTTCCATCTTGGGCTTTATATTTTCTGTCATCACATGTACTGAGATACAATAAATATCTGTTGGCATGATGTCCAAGCAGATCATTCAATACATACGTACGTACAGTCAGTTGGTAAATAAGGCAAGGCAATGCAGTAAGAGGAGACAGAATATAGTGTTAAAGTTCCTGAGCAATTGCAATGCCAGGTAAATGATTAAGCTGCAAAAGCCATGACAAGTGGGACTGAGAGATCAGGAGTTCATCTTCATAGTATCAGCAGTCTTGTAACAGTGGGCTGGCAGCTGTCCTGGAGTCTGGTGGTGGTATATGTTCTTAAGCTGTTGAATCTTCTGACCAATGGAAGATGGAGAAGAATGACCAGTGTACGTGGGTACCTGTATGTTTGCTGTGTTTACAAGGCAGTGGGAAAGGTCAGCCATGTCACTGATGGCAGACTTGGCTGCATGACAGACTGGAGTGTGTTCAAAGCAACACACGCAAAATGCAGGAGGAACTCAGCAAGCCAGGCGGTGTCCGTGTAAATGAATAAGCGGTCGACATTTCAGGCTGAGACTCCTCTTCAGGACAGGAAAGGAAGGAGGAAAATACCAGAATATAAAATGGGGAGGAGAGAGGAGAAGGAGGATAGCTAGAAGGTGATGGGTGAAGCCGGGTGGACAGGAAAGATAAAGAGCTGGAGAGGAAGGAATCTGCTCAGAGAGGAAAGTAGACCATAGGAAAAAGAGAAGGAGGAGGGGACTCAGGGTGAGGTGACAGGCAAGTGAGAAGAGTTAAGAGGCCAGAGAGGGGAGTAGAAGAAGATGGGAGGGAGAGAGTTATCTTTTTTTACTGGAAGGAAAAATCCACATTCATGCCATCAGGTTAGAGGCTACCCAAATGGATTATAAGGTGTTGCTCCTCCATCCTGAGGGTGGCCACATCTTGGCCCAAGAGGAGGCCGTGGACCGATATGTCAGAACAGGAATAGGAATCATAATTAAAACGTCTGGCCACCGGAAAGTTCCACTTTTGGTGGATGGAGCAGAGGTGCTCCACAAAGCAGACTCCCAATTTACGATGGGTCTCGACAATGTCGAGGAGGATACAATGAGAGCACTGGACACAATAAATGACTCCAGCAGATTCACAGGTGAAGTATTGCCTCACCTAGAAGGACTTGGGGCTCTGAGTGGAGGTGAGGTAGGAGGTGAATGGGCAGGTGTAGTACTTTGGCTGCTTGCAGGGATAAGTGCCGGGAAGGAGATTAGCGGGAAGGGACAATGCTCTGTGATATCTTTTAGCCTTGCTCACTCCAGTTGCCATAGCAAGCTGTGATGCATTTGGATAGGATTCTTTAGGATAGTGGTGAGTACTTCCCAGATCATCCGAGGAAAAGCCCTCCCCACCATTGAGCATATCTATATGGAATGCTGCCACAATAAATCCATCACCGAGGACCCCCATCTTCAAAACCATGCTCTCTCCCCACTGCTACCATTGGGAAGGAGGAACAGGAGCCTCAGATCCCACACACCAGTTTCAGGAACAGTTATTACCCTTCAACCATGAGGCTCCTGAACCAGTGTGGTTAACTTAACTCACCTCAACACTGAACTGATTCCACAACCTATGGAATCACTTTCAAGATTCTACAACTCATTTTGTCAGTATTATTTATTTATTTATTCATTTATTATTGCACAGGTTGTTTTATTATGCACATTAGTTATTTATCTGTCTTTCTATTTGGCGTACAGATTTTGATTGATTCCACTGTGTTTCTTTGTAACTACTATAAAAGCATGCAAGAAGGTGAATCTCGGGGTAGCATATAAGGACGTATAGGTACTTTGGTGATAAATTTATTTTGAAATTTGGACTTTCCGTGGTACATCTCTGAAAATTGGTTAGGCCATGCTGAACTTCCTTAGCCTTCTGAGGAAGGAGAGTTGCTAGTGTTCTTTCTTGGCCATAGTGTCTATCTCACTGGACTAGGTCCAGTTACCAGCGAAATTTGTGCATAGAAATTTGAAGCTCTGAACCACTTCAACAGCATTGATACGGAAAGAGTGTTGCAATCCAGGCTGCTTCCTGAGGACATTTTGGTTTTGTTGACATGGAGAGAAAGGTGACACCGTGCCACTAGGCTCTATATCCTTCTTGTACCTCATCAATGACACTTCCCTACTCCTTCATGCCTTCACTGAAAGGCAAACATTCTATTGCCATTAGTCCAATACACTTAAGTATGAATAAACCCCTGAAATTCTTGAGATAATCTTTTCTCACATTTTTAATATACTAGTAATCTCTCCTTGGGCCAACTCATGCTGTGGGATAAACTGGATGTTTAGCTCATTCATTGCTAGCTGCTTGTTCAGAAAAATATTTTCACTTAATCTATGCACTGCAGCTCACTGAGGGAAAATCAGACCATTAAGCACAGGGAACAGTTATGAGTTACTCAAATGAGTGCTGTGAAACAAGACGAAAATGATCCCTTACAATGATCCTCCCTTTCTTGAAGATCAACGGTCGCAGTTTGAAAGCTTTGACAAGTGAGTATCACTGATTTTGCCAGCTGCATGACTTCAGGTTTTCATGTTCATTTTAGTCACTAACATCAATCTTCTTGGTCTAAGGTTAATTCATATACTCCTAGAGTCTCTAATTGTAGATAATTTCAATCAAATAGAAATAAATAATACTGGTTCCTTTTCAAGTTTAATAGATTCAAGAAGTAAAAATAAACATTTCTACAATATTCCTACAACTTTTTTTCCAGTTCCTACAAAGTTTACAAGTAATACAATCAGAATCAGATACACAGTGATAAAATATCCAAATGACCATCTACAGTAATTAGTGATATTTGATGAGGATCAAGTGCTAATTTTAGGAGTTTTGATCATTCTCGTAAGGAACGAAATATTAACACCAGACTCATGGGGAAAGATCAAATGCACTTACATCTTATCATTACTGTATCCCACAATATTTAAAACTACCCAGGCTCCATAGTTTCCTCACTTCCAGTTGCCTCTTTGAATGGTTTCATCTGTTATATTAATGTCTACAGAAACAGTTGCTGGGGTTGTACTCTCCCTAGTGCAAGACTGTTGCCATAAATGCCTAAAAATCTCCAAAGTTGGACCAAGTTGAACTTGTAGATGACTTCGTATGGCAGCAATAACTTTTTCCCCACAGTCAAAAAGGCCCCTCACATATTCCACGTAGGCCCTGTTAAAAAGGAATTATGCATTACATTTGCATCAAGTAATTACTGGCAGTTGCAATAGCTTTAAGTTGGACCATGCAGCAGAGTTCATGAACAATATATTCAGCAACAAATCTGATAGTATAGTCTTACTACTGAAATAAATGTCTGGTAGTCTCCTTATGCAATTGCAAATTAGCCACACAAACCATACTTGGCCCGCATCACAGGAACGACACGGTGGCATGAAGGATCTTGCTAGTAATGGGTAATATAGAGTCATTTCATAAACTTCATTCTGTCCACAATCCTTCCCTGAAGTGTCATATGTTTCTTCAGAATCTTTTGCAAAGCCAAGAAACTCTAATTAATCTAAATAGACAATTGACTATTGCACCTTTTGAAAGAATATGTGTCTATTGGAAATATGGCTCACTACATTTCCAAGAACTGAAGTTACTAGGGACATATTCCAAATTTCATGTGTTTGTTTCAAAGTTCTCAACTAGGTAGAAAGATCCTGTATTCACTTAAATGTAGGATTACAACATTCAGTCCCAAGATGTTATTTTGCTATGTTAGAGCTTTTTCTAATAAACTTCTGTTACAAATTGCGTACAAAATCAAGAACTCCCATTTGAATTCACATAACTAGATGCCAGGAGGCACCTCATTTGTTAAAGACAACTGTATCAAACATTGTTTCCATTGTGCCATTATGGAATCTGAGCTCTGGTTTTATGAAGATTATACAAGAGAGATAATGGAACAAAGATCAAATTTTGCCCTGGTAATGAAACAAGCATATGATAAAGAATTTTTTCCCTCTTTGAGGTATCTGACAAGAATTAAAGTTTTTCCTGCTAATTCTGTTCCTCGTACTTTTTTTTGATCCAAAAGCTGCACTGGACTTTGTTCAGGCTATACCCGTCGCTGTTACTGACGCCACTACTGAATGAATTATCTGAAAGTCTGTTTGGCTATCTGTATAGTATTCACATTTTGGAAAGAAGATTTATAAAGATCATTTGTATATTTCATTGAGAGATTAATTAAAGAAGACAAGGAGAGTTGTTCATTATTGCATATTGTTGGTTTTCCTTTGAAAAGATTTATGGCTTAAGTATGTCTGTCTAAATGATCATCTGAATATTCGATGACTCAGAGAAGAAGATAAGGGAATTTGCTCCTTTAATTTAATACTTGGTTTGTTTCTTTCTTTAATCAGCTGATGGGTAGTTTTTTCCTACTAAAAGGGCTTTTTATATATTTTTCTGTTTTATTGTAACATTTTATAATTGAATTTAATGCTTTTTTAGGGAATTAATATTAAACTTAAAGATGGTGCTGGTTTTTCTCTCTAAGAGATAACATTATTTTGGTTCTTTCTTGTTTATTAGTCGATGGAAAGTAAATACCTTATTTTTGCTGAGACTTTAATGTTTTTTTTACAAGGTCACTCTACTTTTTTACTAACTTGGGGGAGGGAAAGAAAGCACAGACAAAGCGGTCAGCAGCTTTGAACTCTATCGTAGATCGCTTGCATTTTTTGGGCTTCCGGGTGTGGGTGGGTGGGTTTAGAGTTGGGAGTTTTTTCCCATTGGGTGGTTCCGGAGCGTGCTTGTTTTTTATGTGGTTGTACTCTTCATCAACGCCATTTTTGATCATCCCATATTAGTATGTGCTCTTTGCATGTATAAAGTAGAATAAAATTATAGTATGGTATTTAAACAGATTAATATAATAAATTGGAATGTACGTGGTTGGAATCATCCTATTAAATGAAAAAAGACTTTTAAAATTATTAACCGATTCCAACCTTGTATAATTTTTGCTCAAGAGACACATATCAGGATGGGAGATCAAAGTAGATTTTTTGGATGGTGGAATGGTTTGCAATTCCACTCTACTTCTCCGAGTAAAACAAAAGGCATGACTATTTTTATTAAACCTAATATATTTATTCAAGAGGATATTGAATCGGATTCTAATGGTAGATTTTTAATTGTTAAAGGAACAATCTGTAACGGAAAAGTTGTTTTGATTAAATTGTATGGTCCTAACTTAGATGATCCTTCTTTTTTTAAAAGTTATTTGCTTTACTGCCTGATTTAAATGAATATATGCTGATAATGGGTGGGGATTTTAACTGCTGCTTAAATCCTACAATGGATACTGATTTTGAGAAAAGATGGGGCTCATTTGCTCGTAATTATAATTTGAGCTAATTGATAATAATTTTTTCACGATCTAATTGTAATTTTTTTAGTATATTTTCTTTTCTTGCTGGCGGTTTGATGATTATTTTTAGAAGCTTGTTGTATGACACATGACTCCGGGGTTGTACACCTAATGCGTTCTTTTTCTTTTCTCACTTTTCTGCTTAGTAGGGTTTTTTTTTGTTATCACAAAATTTATTTTCAATCTTTAAGTTAATGTCTTTTTTGAAACATTGTAAGTGTTGTTACTTCAATGTACTCATGTTATTTTTTTCTGTATAATATAACAATAGAAAGATTTGAAAAGAAGAAAGCCCTGGCAAGGAAGTTGAAACAAATAATACACGTTTACACATTACAAACTGATCAAGTTCTAGCTTGAATTACACCACTGAATACATGCAATAAAAACAATATTGACTCACGCATTGAAGAGTAATTTGTGAAGATCTATCATGTTTACTAAGTGTTCCAGATTCGTTTCTGTTACAGGACAGATGTTATGTAGCCGGTAGCATTCTGCTTGCACAGAGATTAGCATCCTTTGCAATGCTCTACAACTGGTGTTACTGCTGCTGAATCTGGACTTGATCCCAAGGGCACTGCACTTCAGGATGTCTTTGGTGAATTGTTTTCCCTGGATGGGGACAAATTACACAAGTCAAGGGATTTCTACTTTCTCTTGGTCAGTTGCAACATCATACAGTTGAAGCAATAGTACACTCTAAGTACATCAGCTACTCAATTTCTATAAATACACTTATGTTCACCTAGGAGACTGAGTTAATCTATAACAGAGAGAGAAGCTTGGAGTGCAAACACTCTCTTTGACCCTTCCAGCAGGTTGAAATACCATTGCAGTATTACTTTTAATCCCAAAGGCACTGAGCTCAGGACAAAGCAGTTGAGAACTTCTGCATACTCAACAAACATTTAGAATTAGTTACAATTATCCATAAGGAAAGAAATGCAAAGCATCAGATGTACCATTACATGTACTCGTTTTCAATAATTTGAACAATTCTTAATGCTTTCTTCAATGTGACTTCTAACATAGAAACGTAGAAAACCTACAGCACAATACAGGCCCTTTGGCCCACAATTTAGAAATTACCTAGGGTTATCCATAGCCCTCTATTTTTCTAAGCTCCATACACCTATCCAGGAATCTCTTAAAAGACCCCATCGTGTCTGCCTCCACCACTGTTGCCGGCAGCCCATTGCACGCACTCACTACTCTCCAGAAAAGACTTACCCCTGACGTCTTCTCTGTACATACTTCCAAGCACCTTAACAGTTAACTCCAGACAGGGAAGGAAGTATAGTTTTCCTCCATTCAGTTAATTTACTACACCACTGTTGTAAACGAGTATTCCATTTTCAGATCTGTTCCAAATCTCAAGCTTTACTCAGTTGCAAACTAATTCACTATGACCACAACTACTACCAATTCAGAGTGAATTCCAAGTGAAAATATCTCCACACTTACATGTGAATCAAGATTGGTTGCAGTCTGCATGTAGTCCAGGCAGATTTCATTCAAGTCGTCTTCTACATCACAGGTCATGTTTTTCAGACACGCAAAGGTATCACATTCCTCATCTTCTGCAAGCTGCAGACAGACTCTTATTTGGACTGTTGAAAGCAGAATAGCTTCCTCAATTACTGATAAACAAAACTGAGATATTCTACCACTAATTATTAAAATATTCAGGTTCTATTGAGGATCCAAATTACACATTTGAGCACTTAGGTACAGATATGATTTCAATACAACTGCTCTGCCTGAGGGAGAACAAAGAGAACTTGAACTGAGTGGGAAGTCTGTAATGAAGGATACGGAGATGAAAGGCCCTGGAGAACAGGATTCAGCAAATATAAACTACTCATGTTGGACAGATCAATAGAACGAGACTAATAACAGATTGAGGGAGGCCTGGGAGAGAGTCATTGGATTTTCAGCAGCGCTTGAGTAAGGGCATGAATATTAGGCCAGTAACTGTGTTTCAAATTCATTTGAAGGCAATACACAGACGTGCATTAAATGGCTCAGATGAGGCAAACTGACTTTAAATTTCAGCTATTAATCGACCAAGCGCTTTCTCTACCATTGGTCTTAATGCAAAATTAGGTGGGATTGAGGGTCAGTGAAAGAGAAAGGCATCAAGGGGATGTTGCCAATTGCAAAATTACAAATGCAATATTATGTAGAAAAATGTGAAGTTATCTAATCTGCTGTACAAAAGCAGAAACTGATGAGTGCTCAGAAGTACCTGGATATTCCTATTCCCAAATTACAATCCAGAATTAGGTGCAACATATGAATAACTGTCTGGTGTACATGGACGAGTCAACAGAAGAGCATCAGATGGGGGAGCAGAATTAGGCATTTGGCCCAACGAGTCTGCTCTGCCATTTCAGCATGGTTGATCCAATGTTCCGCTCAGCCTCAACCATTTGCCTTCTCCTCGTATCCCTTCATGCTCTCATCAATCTCTGCCTTAAATATCCATAAAGACTTGGCCTCAACATCAGCCTGTGGCAAAGAACTCCACAGGCCCGCCACTCTCCGGATAAAGAAATTCCTCCTCCTGCCATCTTACTTCAGTTATACTGAGAGAGGAGGCACTTTGGAGAGACAGCTCTCAGTGTTGATAATCCCCTTGCTAACTTGACGGGCCCTACCACAAGTGAAGTGAAGACTCACTAGTGTGGTTCTTGGAATGGTAGTTTTGCCAGACTATAATTTAATATACTCAGTCTATGTTGAAGATTTAAGAACGGGGGAGATTTCATTGCAGCTTTTGATCGGGATCAATAGGTTGTTTGCGGGGAGGACTTTCTCCTCTCTGAAGAGACAAGAACCAGGAGTCGGCCGTTTAGGAAAGAATCTTCATGCAGAGATAAATCTTCTATTTAGTCTTCTAAATGTGCAGAATCAGGTATCGGTACAGTTTTGAATGAATTCGGGTTTCTGGAAGTGGATAGTTCGGAAAAATGACAGCGAGGTAGATAGATTATCCCGAACAATCAACGACCCAACAGGCTCGGAAAGACCATAATAAACTCCACCCCACAGTTATGCTGTCGGGCGTGTTTTCACGCACAGTTCTGCAAAACAACAAAAATTTAGCTTTATTATATCAGCCGGCATCCTTCTACGTGATACATACCAAAGCACCCGTTTTCAGAATCAGAATCAGAAGCAGGTTTAATATCACCGACATATCTCCTGAAATTTGGTAACTTTCTGGCAGCAGTACAATGATAATATAGAAAAAAAATAAATAAGTAAACCTATTACAGTAAATATACGCATATTAAACAGTTAAATGAAAATAGTACAGAAACAGAAAAAAGGTGGGGTAGAGTTCAAGGGTTCAATATTCATTTAGGAATCCGATGGCGGAGGGGAAGAAGCTGTTCCTGAATCGCTGAGTGTGTGCCTTTAAGCTCCTGTACCTCCTACCTGATGGTACAATGAGAAATGGACGAGTCCTGAGTGATGGTGGTCCTTAATGACGGACGCTGTCTTTCTGAGGCACCGCTCAGTCTTGGATACTAGGAGGCTAGTTTCCATGATTGAGCTGACTAATTTTACCACTCTCTGTAGCTTTCTTTCAGAAATCGACAATTTTGTGAACAATCAACAATAATCAGATCGACCTTGTCCTATTACTAAGCAACCCCGATACGACTATTCTTCCCGTGTTTGCAACAAGCCTGTGTAACACATGCGGATTAACTAAATGGTGTGAAAATAAAGTCAAATAAAGTTAATTTCTAAACTGCCTGTGGTTGCACACCTCTCTCCATGCGCCTAAAAAAAATGTATAATATGAACCTGAAAGACTTAATGCAGACTGGTGAACACAGCTGCTGTCTCAAGACCCGCTCACACAGCAGCGTTATCCAGCTGCTGTCCAGTCCGTGTCCGGGACAGCCTCTGCCCTCTGCTCACCTGCACGGTATCTGTCCATCCGCTTTTCCGCCGGGTCACCGGTGGTGCGGCTGTCCTTCTGCTCCGCCACGCCCGCAGCCGCCGCTAGGGCGACCCCGCAGCACAGGGTGAAAAGCAACAACCCCATCCGAGCCTGCATCTCAGCGGCACAACAGCACTTTAAGAAACAAGGAGAAACCCCGTCTTATAAAGGTACTTCAGTTTTATCGTCCAGAAGACCCAATCTATCAGCTTCAGTGCCCAGGTGTGACATTTTAAAACATTTTCGCTAATTACTGCCCTTCCCAATCAACTGACCACACAGCTCATTTTCAGGCATGTTATGACTTTTAAATGGTTCGCAAGATAGGCCCAGCTTGCGTCGCTTTTCGGCAACGTTGTGTCTCTCTTTAACGGATTGCTCGGTTCTTGGGGAATTAAAACAACATTATTAAATACAGGCTATGCAACATATTGTCACATCAAGTGAATGGATATATTAAAAAAATACAAAGACGCCATGTAGGGTCAGAGTTACCAGTAAAATCTGTCTCATAAAAACAGCCTCCAGAGGTGGTCTAATCATTGCCTACTTAACAAATAGAAGCATTGTGTGCGTTCTTGCTCATAAGGTACTCCATCCTGAATCTTGATGCCAATGACCAGAAATGTGAGAATAATATTGCCATCCTGTCCTTTAAGTCACTCATACAATTAATGATTGTGGCAATGTTGTGGTTTATTCTTGGTTATCCTAGCTCATGTGTCATATTTGCTGCACTAATACAGTGAACGTGGACTATAGTGGACAATAGGTAAAATTATAGCCGATCACATCTTGTGTGTTGTGATTGCCATCTTGATTATCAGGACCGCAGCCTTTCCACAAGGCAGAGTTCACTGCCATCAGTAACTAGACCACACAGAACGGGAACCAATGCACTGCCCAAGGATTATCCTGATGCACTTCTGGTAAATTGTCCCATCAACTGGCTGAATCATCAGAGAAACTGGGAAAAAGTCAAAAGTGCTAACTAAATAAAATAAATGATACATCCATTTATAGATACATAAAACTGCAGTTAATTCAAATAGAGATTAAACTGACAAATAAACGATGTAAATATACTTCATGAGTGGAAGTTGCTGCCACAGTAAAGTGATGCGTAAAGAGCCTTGTGTGAAAACTGTTGAGACCAAGGGAGAGCACAGATATGTATATCTGATCTCTGTTTCCTTCCCCTAATCCACCTTGCAGATACTTAAGCAAAATGTTAAATTTACAACATTTGACATGAAGCACAAACAAGTGATACACAGTGCCTGAATTGAGAAGCTCTCAAACCTTCTCTTGTCTCTTGCTCTCATGACTTTGCTCTGGTTCTCAACCCCTTTCCCTTTATTGCACTGTTTTCACCTATCAGATTATTTCTCCTTCAGCCCTTTCACCTCGTAGCCTCTTACTTCATTCTCTTCCTTCCTCACCAATCCTTCTTCTTCCTCACCTGGTCTCACTAATCAACTACCATTTTGTAATCCTCACCCTTCTCCTACTCTGTATTCTGGCTTTGTCTACTCCCCTGATGATGCTTATTTCTCTCTATAGACACAACTGTCTGAACTGCTCCAGCATTTTGTGTGTGTTGCTCTAGAATTCCAGCATCTGCAGAATCACTTGTGTCTCTGAGATTGTAGATGGCTTCTTATGGCATTAGTAGTGCCATTACCATAATCAAACAGGACTTACTTATATTTCACATATTTCCTTTCCAGCAAGGTTTATGCATTATTATTTTACATTCTGCAATAAATGTGATGCTGACATCTCATCCATGTCTGAGACCAGCATCAGCAGAAAGGAGAGAAGGGTGGTCCAATTCTGTGTGGTGGACCTTGCTTGTAGTTCGGCCCTTGCAGTAATAGAATCTGAGCTCCATTACTTCAAAACTGTGCACACCAACCCTCCTTGAAAAGTCACACATTTCTTCAGCTGGAAGTGTTCATGGCTGTATGAATCAAATAATGTCCCAGTGTAACCACACTGGGATAGAGTTGGAAATGCATTTTTGGAAGGATCTCAGTTTATTAAAAATGTTACTTAGAGTTCCAAGAATTGAAATTCTGTATTTGAAGCCTCCTCTGGGATAGTTTAATCCAAATATGGTAGACACATCCTCCACTGTTTGGAAAATTCAGGAGGACTTTCTAAATTTTAGACTTGAAATGCTGATTATTCTCTAAGTGTAAGGAAATAGTTAAAATTTATTCCTCCTTGATATATGCTAAAATAAAATGAAGTTTGAAAGACAAAATGGTTTCATCTTGGAATGTGCTAATGGCCTGATTTCCCCTGTGTTTTGTCTCTATTTTGAACACATATTGTGAAGATTAGATACCGGTGGAGAATATTTTCCTCCTGACACACGCGCTATCTGTTTCACATTGTGTGTGTCTAGGCCGAAGGTTGTGGGAGATAAAAAGAGGTCCTGACTGCCGTTAAAAATGGGAATTTCCTAGTGGAAAGATAGTATTTTTTTAGGCTGCGTTACAACTAACCAGGCTATTCTTTTCTAATTGGCTTTTATCAAATTAGATAGTTGCTACTCCAAATACAGTTGGCACATTATATGAAAATACAGGGTTTGATAAGTCAAATTTGAAAAGCCAAAATCCCATGACAAATTTGAAGATCACAAGTCCAATTCGGTCAATCTGTTTCAGCTATAATCTGCTGTCTGCTTCTTCTGTCTGGTAAACAGCCATGGACAAGCTATGCCCAACAGCAGTTCTGTTTGTGAATTAAACCATGGGCTCTTGGTAGTATTTCTTATTACTGCTCAATATTTGAAAGTCAGCACAATATACAAAATGCATAAGACTGCACCCAACACCACAAAATACTGCAGGAACTTAGCAGGTCAGGCAGCATCTATGGAAAAGTATAAACAGTCTATGTTTCAGGCTGAGGCTTTCCACCGTTTTGCATTGCATTTCCAGCATCTGCAGACTTTCTCATGTTTGAGTAAGTCTACCCCCATTTACAGGTGAAGATATAACATCTCATTCCTCAAACTGCTCCTGACTAAGATTGAAACACAGCGTGTTAGTGAGTAAACTAAATTGATGGCAACATCACTTGGTTACTTCACGGTTGCAAAGATTTTAAATCAGTTTTTGTAAATTGTACTCATAGGTTTCCCTGGAACTGCCAGGCCTTCACAAATTCAGCCTCATGCAACTTGAGGCATAAGCCCGGATGTAAGAACTAAGTGAATTTGTGAAGGGCTGGCAGTTCCAGGGAAACTTGTGAGTACAATTTACAAAAGCTGATCAATCGGTTAATTGGGACTAAATGACAACATCTCAGCAGTTCTTAAAAGCTTTCAAGCAGCATATGCAAGTTGGAGTAAATTCCCTGTAACGGCATAGACACCAAAGATGCAGGGCAAGATGTTGCTGAGGCATAGATCATTAGGTAGATGAGAAGAATAAATCGAAATTTCTGAAAGTAATAAGAATACCATCTCCTTTCACCATCACTCCCCGGCACACTGAGCGGTGCCAGCATTGCTGTTATTTGCAGAATTTGCAGTTTGATTCGGGACAGCTAAACATTCAGGTACTGCTATACCAATGTGGTCAATTAGAGTAAAACAGGTTTTTTAGTAGCAGCTCAGATAACCAAGTGATGCAGATTAAAGTTTAATCATGGTTAACTTTTTCAGGGAGTTATGTCAACATCACGGTAGCTTGAAGTTATTAGTAATTTCTTAGAATTGCATCTGACAGCAGGAGCTGGAAAATAATTGGCTCAGGTTATAAAATTTAGAGAACCATTTTCTACTGAAGACATAAAATCAGTTACTCCATTTCCAAAAATTGACCTAAAATTAATATCCATCTAGCAGACGAGGTACATCCGTAGCAGAGACAAAGTCTTGCCCTAATTGGCCTTTCTATCAATTTGAAATACCATAGCACTGTTATGTCTTCTAATCCAAAATTCACTCACCACAAGACAAAACCATCAAAAACTTACCCATATAAGAAGATTTCCTGCAGATATAACTACAATTATCCAGAGACTTTGGATTTAATAATGCAAGTTGAACTGATACAAGCGCCAATTTTGAGCAAACTGAATACGACTTAATGCCTTTTCGATTATCACTTGCAACAGCAACTCTTGATAGGGAAGGAATTACAAATTCCATTGATTTATTCAATGTACCACACCTCAACTGGCAACATACATTCAAAAGCTCACATTTTATTTAGTGGCAAAGAAATTCACATTGATCACAGAAACTACTAATTCAGTTTTTCAGTCTAAGAGAAACTCTGCAACTTCCCATTTAAAGTAACTTAGTTAATTGATCTGACCCAGTTCAAGTAACTACTCACAATGTTTCAAGAGTTATCTGTACATGAATATTGCCACCATTTTGAAGAAAACCTTGCAGATTTCATAGAAGTTGTCATGTAGATCACAAGTTGTGTTTTCCAGACATGTATCACTTTCCACATCTGGTGTAATCTGCAGAAAGACATTTATTTTTATTGTTGGAAGCAAAATGTTTCACGGTTATTGAACAAGAGTACTCAGTAGTAGGCAAACAGGATCATTCTGGCTTCTGTTCCATTCATTTCCACTCCTGATTCAGGGTCTCAAAACAAAATGTTGACTTTTTACTTCTCTTCATGGATGCTACCTGACCTGCTGAGTTCCTCCAGCATTTTGTGTATTACTCTACCTTCATCAAATTGTTTTGTTGCTTCCTCAAACAATTCTATCAGGCCCATGAAGCATGAGCTGCCACCCCCAAAGCCATGCTGATTACTGTATCTCCAATCAGACTACGCCTCGTTAAATTCTTGTAAATCCTGTCTTTAAGAATCCTCTCCAGTAATTTACCCACCACTGACATAAGACTCACTTATTCAAAATTCCCAGTGTTATGCTTATTAACTTTCTTGAGCAAAGCAAAAACATTTGTCATCCTCCAATCTTCTGGTGCTACACCTGTGGTCAATGAGGAGGTAAAGATTTTCACCAAAAGTACAGTAATCTCTTCTATCACTTCCTACAGTAACCCAAGTATAAACCATCTGACCCTGGGAGCTTATCTATCCTAATATCTGTCTGATCAGCAATATTTTCCAGCATATCAGCCTGTTTCATGCTGTCCTCACATTCGTGAATGTTCTCTCACTGGTGAATACTAAAGCAAAGTAGGGAACTACTCTACTTCCTCTAAGTCTAGCCATTGCTTTTCCTTTTATCTCTGATTGATGCTACCCTCACTCTAATCAACTTTCTGTTCTTCTTGTACAGGTAGAATACCTTAGGGTTTTCCTTAATCCTACACATCAAGGCATTCTTATGCTCCCTTCTAGCTCTCCTGGGACAATTCCTAAGCTTCTTCCTAATTAGCTTGTAACTTTTTAAAACACCGTCTGGTCCTTGCTTCCTAAACCTTGGGTATGCTTCTTCCTCTTGACTAGACGTTCATCATCACTTGTCGACCATGCTTTCTTAAGACTACCATCCTTTCCCTGCCTGAATTGGACAAAGTATTCAGAACCCCATGAAAATGCTCCACAAACAGACTCTACATTTTCATTTGCATCTGTTCCCAATCTTGTTCCCAAGTTCCAGCCTAATTGCGTTATAATTCACCTTCTCTCAATTAAAACTTTTCCCATACTGTCTGTTCCTATTCTTAACCAAGGCTATAGTCAGGGAGCTGTGGTTCCCATACTTTGGTCAAACTGTTTTTAATCCTCCCCAACAGCTCTCGCAAACCTGCCTGCAAGGATATTGGTCCCTCTTGAGTTCAGGTGTAAACCATCTCTTCTGTACAAGTCATATCTTCTCCGGAAGAGATCCCAATGATCGACTAATTTGAAACCCTGGCTCCTGAACCAATTCTTCAGCCACACATTCAACTGCCATATCATCCTATTCTTACCCTCACTAATGCATGCCACAGGCAGCAATTCAGAGATTACTACCGTTGAGATCCTACTTTTCTGCTTCCTATGCAGTTCCCTATATGTGCTCTGGACTAGATGGACTACACCCAATGATTCTGAAAGAGGTAGCTGAAGAGATTCTGAGACATTAGTAGTGACCTCTGGAATGACTACAGATGACTGGAAAATGGCACATATGACTCCACTCTTTTAGAAGTGAGGGAGGCAAAAGACAGGAAATTATGGGTCTGCAGTCGTTGCCAAGATATTGGGGTCCATAATTAAGGATGAGATTTTAGGGTACTTGGAGACTTGGAGGCAAATGATAAGCTAGTCCAAAGTCAGCATGGCTCCTTTAAGGAGAAATCTTGCCAGCATATCTTTTGGAATTCTTTGAGGAAATAACAGGCAAGAAAAGCAAAAGAGAATTTGTGGATGTTGTTTATTTGGATTTCCTGAAGACCTTTGACAAGATGCTACATATGAAGCTACAAAACAAGATATGAGCCCATGGTATTACAGAAAAGGTACTAACATGGACAGAAATTTGGCCGGCTGTCACAGAACAAAGATTAAAGAAGGATTTTTCTGATTGGCTGTCGCTGACTAGCCAAAATCTATGTTGGGTTCATTACTTTTCACGTTTCATGTTTATGATCTGGATGGCAGAAATGATGGCTTTTTGTTCGTATGTGGATGATACAAAGATAGGTAGAGGGCAGATATTGTTGAGAAAGAATTGAATCTATAGAAGGACTTGAACAGATTATGAGAATGGACTACTATGGGAATGTGGGGGCTAATATATGAACAGCACTTGGCAGCTTTGTGCATACACTTTCTGGAATTTAGAAGAATGCAGGGGATCTCATTGAAGCCTACTGGATGTTGAAAGGACGAGATAGGGTGGATGTGGAGAGAATGTTTCCTGTGGTGGGTGTATCCAGAACTAGAGGGCACAGCCTTAAAATTGAGGGGCAGCCTTTTAGAACAGAGGTACGGAGAATTTTTTTTTTAGCCAGGGAGTAGTGAATCTGTGGAATGCTCTGCCACAGGCTACTGTAGAGGCCAAGTCCAGGCCTCTTAAAGCAGAAGTAGATAGTTTCCTGATTGGTCAGGACATGAAAGGATATGGCGAGAAGGCAGGTGTATAGGGTTGAGTGGATCTGGAATCAGCCATGATGGAATGGCAAAGCAGACTTGATGGGCAGAACGGCCTAATTCTGCTTCTATGTCTTATGGTCTTGTGGTCTTATAGACAAATAAAAGGTAGAAGGAATACTGTGTGGGGAAATGTATGGTCATGCACTTTGGTAAAAGGGTTAAAGGTGTAGACTATTTTCTAAATGGGAGTAAATTCAGAAATCAGCGGTGCAAAGGGACTTGGGAATTTTGAGTAGGATTCCCTCAAGGTAAACTTGCTGGTTAAATTAGTAGTGAAGAAAGCAAATGCAATGTTAACATTCATTTCAGGAGGACTAAAATATAAGAGCAAAGATGTAATACTGAGGCTTTGTAAGGCATTGGGCAGACTGCACTTGGAGTATTGTGAGCAGTTTTGGGCCCCTTATCCAAGAATTATGTTCTGGCATTGGAGATGACCCAGAGAAGGTTCAGGAGAATGATTCTGGAAATGGAAGAGTTAATGTATGAGGAATGTTTGATGGTTCTGGGCCTGTACTTACAAACGTTTTAAAGAGTAAAGGGGGTGCTTCATTGAAACCTATCAAATATTGAAAGACCTAGATAAAGTGGATGTGGAGAGAATGTTTCCTGTAGTGGGGGAGTCTAGGACCAGTGGGCACAGCCTCAGCATAGAAGGATATCCCTTTGGAACAGAGGTGACAAAGAATTCCTTTAGCTGGAGTGTGATGAATCTGTAGAATCCATTGCCACAGATGGCTGTGGTGGCCAAGTCATTGGGTATATTTAACAGGAGGTTAATATGTTCTTGATTAATGAGATTGGCAAAGGTTACAGGAAGAAGGCAGGAGAATGGGGTACCGAAGGATAATAAGTCAGCCACGACGGAATAGCACAACAGCCTTGATGGGACGAATGACCTTGTCTTATGATATATGGATAGGGATGGAAGAAGACGCCGATCAAATGAGGTAACTTGATCAATGATCAGAGAGTCATCTCAAAAGAACCAAAGAAACATGACTCATGTATTTGTGTCATTTTGTAGGTTTTGGTGCACACCTGACAAAAAATGTCTTAGATTTGCTGTATTGCAATGAGGGCGTCAAAATCATTAAAAGTGGCACATACCAAAACTTGCAATTATTTTGATTAATTGGGATGGTTGCCATGAAGTAAAAATAATCCACAGTCATTGAGACCTTCCCACTCGTATTTGCAAGAAGCCTGTCTCCATGTTTGGATTAGCCACAAGGTGCCGAAGGCAGAACACAGACAGTGTATGGGTATGCCAAATATTAACCAAATTCACCAAACCCTCAACTCCAACAGCTTGCAGAGAAACTAGAATGTTAATGTGAAGACCCAAACCAGACTGGTGAACACATCTCCTGTCTCAGGACCCACAGGTACTGCAGCATTCTCAATTTTCTGTTAACTGTTTCCCCGGCCCTAATTCAACTGAACATTCAGATAAACATTTGACCCCTTTCAGAAAGGTTATGCTTTTTAACTGGTCGTGAAGAATAGCAACACATGCAAAATACTAGAGGAACGTGGACTGTGCTTTTGTTCTTAGATGCTGCCTGGCTTGCTGAGTTCTTCCAGCATTTTGTGTGTGTTGCTTGCATTTCCAGAATCTACAGATTTTCTCTTGTTTATGACCTGAAGAATAGCTCCAGCTTTAATCAATTTTCATTAATATTGTGTCTTTCTTTAAAAGATTCCTCAGTTCTTGGATAATTAGGGATGGGTAATAAATGCAGCTAATGGTGGTTATTGCCACATCTTCGTGAATGAGCTGTTTCTTAACTAAATGTTCACATGATTATCCTGTAGTTGGCAGAATCTTAGATGGTAACCAGGAGAAGGAAAACTCTTATTTCAAACCTTCAATGCCATGCAGCCATACCCACCCACGGGAAAGGCTTCGGGAGTAAATCCCAAGGAAGAAATCCAGAGCTGGGTTTCCTGAGGCGGTCTGATGTTTACAGCTTCACTGTGGCAACCTCTGCAATGACATTGGTGCCAAGCTGTATTGGTGCTTGCCCTTCCCTTGGACTACATCAGTGACGTGGAGAGGGAGAACCTGCTGCATGGGCAACAGCTGGTTCTTCAAACCTTCCCACCCAGGCTTGCGCCCTGGAGAAGACACAATCACCAGAGTTGAAAACCCATGATCCACTGGAATCGACAGCTGCCTACAGGATGGTAACCAGGAGGCATACAAGAGTGAGATTGATCAGCTGGTTGAGTGGTGTCGCAACAACAACCTCAAAGTCAGTAAGGACAAGGTATTGATTGTAGCCTTTGGGAGGGAGCATTTCATTGACGGGACAAGTGAAGTTGAGTGAAATTATCCCTTTTGGTTCTTGAGCCTGATGGTTGAGGATAATAAGTGCTCCTGCATCTGGTGGTGGGAGTCCAAAGGCTCCTGTACCTTCTTCCTGATGGCAGCAGAGACCGAGGTGCTGGTGCTGGGACTCCCTGATGATGGGTGTTGCTCTCCTATGAATGCTCCTCGTAGATGTGCTCAATGGTGGGGAGGGCTTTACCCATGATGGACTGGGCCATATCCACTACTTTGTGTAGCATTCCCCATTCAAGGGCATTGGTGTTTCCATACCAGGGTGTGATACAGCTAGTTCTTGTGAGATTAGTTTGTATTTGTTCCACCGCTAGTTGCAGGCTGCTCTTCTGAGAAGTAAGTTGTGTCTCTACGTCTGTTTGCATTCTGTGCTTTTGTATCCATGGACGCAACAATTTCCATAAATGGCTCCCTAGCTTTACAACACTGCTAGCCATAATTGGACATCACAACAGCCATAACTATTGCTGCTGGAAGAGTTGCATTCATTATAGTCATTGACAGTGTCCATTCAAATGTACATTCTAACATAATATTGAATTAACGACACTTTCTTGTGTCTTTAGATAGTGGATCACTTCTTTAAATTTGCAATTTGATTTTTTAATGTATCCTAATGTTCAAGCTAGGTAAGACAATTTGTCAGTAGTTCATCAGGGTAATCCTTGGGGAGGGCATCTGTTCCAATATTGTGATGTCAAATTACGGCTAGCAGTGCACTCTGCCTTGTGGAAGGATTGCAGTGGTGATGATGGGAGCCACTCAGTCCCAGTTTTTAGTGAAACCAAAGTGACAATCACAACACACAGACTGCCATCAGCACAACTTTATCCACTGTCCTACAACAACTCTGGATGATGCCTCCACCACTTATTAAAGGACATGAAAGCAAACCATATATTCAGATTTTCCAGTGACCAACATGTTAGTGTGAAGCAATTCGTGTAAAATTCCAAAACACCATTGAGTGAGGAGAACTGTAGTAGACAAATTTTAATGAATTCATCTATGACGATGTTTTTTTTGCTCAAAAAAGAAGTATTATATTACTTAAACTGTGGAAACAAGAGGTTTAGGAGTTTATTCACACCAAAATGTAGTAGGCATACAGTAAAACTTTATCAAATTAATAAGTAGAATTTATTCAAAAATGCCAAAAGAATGTTTACTTTTAAGAGAAACTTCAATGGCTAAAGGATTAGTGAGCTGGTTTACACCACTGCAGTGGGCAGATCTCAAACAGCAACATCAGGAAGTTGAGGAAGGAGATGCAGAACCTAGTAGCATGCTGTCAATGAAATGTCCTTTCCCTCAATGCCAGCAAAACAAAATGGCTCATCTTTGGCTTACGAAAAGGGGGAACATATATGGCCTCGTCTGTGTCAATGGTGCTGAGGGGGAGATGGTTGAGAGCTTCAGGGTCCTAGGAAGAACTGTTAGCAAAAACTTAACCTAGTCCAGTCATTAGATACTGTGGCCAAGAAAGAACAACCTCACCCCTACTTCATTGGAAGTTGAAGGAAATTCGGCATATCCCAATGACCCTCACTAATTTTCATTAATGCACCACAGAAAGCGTTCTGCTGGAAGGCAACACGGTTTATTTTGTCAAATTCTATGCCTAAGACTTCAAGAAATAGTGGAAATTTGTGCATGGAGCCCAGTCTATTACATAAACAAGCCTTCTTTACACACCCCCCACCCCCACCGCTGCCGGTTGTCTCTGTCTAGACCTGCCACTGCTTTTGGAAAGCTGTAAATATGTTAAAAGACCCCTTCTAGTTATCATTCTCTCTCTCACTAACTTTCATTGGGTAGAAGACACAACCGCCTGAGAACACATTCTATCATCTCAAAGACAGATTCCATCGTGCTGTTCTAAGACTCCAGAATGCACCACAGGTAAACTCCTGGTCTTTCAGTCTACCCTGTTATGGCTCTTAGACCTTAGCTGCGTACCTGCGCTGCATTGTGTCAGTAACCGCAACACCTATTCTGTATTATGCTATTGTTTTTCCTTTTGTACTACCTTGATGTCGTTACGTATGGAATGATCTGTTTGGATGGTATGCAAAACAAAACATCTCACTGTAGATCACAATAACCAATTATCTAAATTAGTTAAAGCTTTAAATAGTCTACATCTGAAGTAGTGCATAAATACCACTTTTAAATATGGTCTTAACTGGTGATATTGGTGGTATACACACACACACACACATATATATATATGTATATGACGAAAGAATTCAAGAACTCCCACTTAAATCACATATTATATCTAAGAAGGCAGTAAGCGGAGAAGCTAGAGGTTGAATTTCAATAACATCTGAAGCTGCATCTTTCTTTCAATGACTCGCTCCCGGGGTCAGACGCAGAGTGTAGCTGTGCTGAATGAGCTGGGAGAAAACGAGGAAAAACTACTGCATAAAGTTCGTGAGATACTTTGGAGGTTGGTCAAAATGTTCTTGGACATCTGAGTGAGAAGCTGCTTTAGTGTGGAAGCTTCGTTTGGAGTTTTTCTGCCAGTTTGGATTGGGTTTGTTGGCGGCTGCTAACTGAGTAGCACCCAGCTGCGACCGCTGGCAACTCGCCAAGAAGCCGTCTCGCTCTAAAAACCGGAGACAAAGGCCGTTTTTCCCCCACGAACATAGGGACAACGTCCTTCCGCCTTTATCATCGTGATTCTCGTTCGGTGTAGGAGCCGAAGCATCTGTTGAGACGACTCGACCTCTCAGGGCCTGGGACTTGCGTAGGACTTCCTGGCGCCGAGCCAGCAGGGTACTGTCGAGGACAAACTTTTCCGGCCAGTTAATCGATTCACTGCAAGGACTTTATAACCGACACTGTCATATATTTCTCGACTCGGACATAGTGCCAACATGCCGGACCAGTCTTCGGGGAGTTATGCAAGGGCGGCTGCCTCCCCAGCCTCGGACAATGCCCTATTTCGGGCGGTGAAGGTGGAACGTGGGGTGCAATGTATTTTGCGTCCTGGAATGACTCTGGAAAAGTGTGCGGAGGCTATGAAGGACCTGGTGGGGAAAGGTGGTATTTTGGCCACCGAGAAACAGTTCGGCAAGGCAGTGTTCTGTTTGGTGAATGATGAGTTAGTTCACCGGGCTCTAAGCGGGGGGGGGGGGCACGGTAGAAAACATCTTTTTACGGATGGAGCTGGTGACAACTCCCACGCAACGCATCGTCCTCGGTCACGTTAAGCCTTTCATTCCCAGCGAGGACCTGCTTCCCCCACTAGCCCGTTTGGGACAAGTGAGGTCGGAGATAACTGTTATCTGACACAAATTTAAGAGACGCACCCTCCATACTGTAATCTCTTTCCGGGTCCAGGTATTCATGCAGCTGGAAAGGGAGGACGACGTTGAGGGCCAGTTTACTGTCCGGCACTCGGGGGGGGGGGGGGCGGGCGCGGTGTAGACTATCAGGTGTATTGAAGCAACGAGCGCCCACGATGCCCTGCGTGCAGGGAGGTGGGGCACTTTCGGAGGGACTGTCCTAACACCCGAAACCCCAGGGAGTCCACTTTGGGCACCAGTGCTCCAGCTACCTTTGTCCCTGATTCTCCTCCTGCCCCTGCCCCTGCCCATGATCCTGCCCCTACTCCTCACCCTGCCCCAACCCCTGTCCCTACTCCTACTCCTACGGTTGTTTCGGTCCCTGCTCCTGCCCCTGTGGTTCAGGTGGGGGACAGGGTGGAGCCTGTGCGGGGCAAGAAAGCAAATAAATCCAAACGCCCTAAGAAGTCGGCCCCCGAGACCGCAGAGCTCACTCCCATTTGCCCTAAAGTGGAGCGGGATGCTCGGGTGGTGCGCAGGTGAAGCGGAGTGTACCGCCCCATCAGTGAATCCTGCACCTGTGTGTTGCTCCGGCGTGAAGAGGAGGGCATGTTCCTCCAAGAGGGCAGGGAATATAGATGCGGGGGTATCCCAGGAAGGGGTGGGAATCCGGGCGGAGTTGGTTCTAAACCTGAGTCCCCTGATGTAGCCACCAGTCCTGTGGTAGATGGTGTGGTTGTGCAGAAAGCTAGTGCTAGCCCTGTTTGCACAACTAAGACAGACCTGGAGCCCTCCACCCAGAACTCAGTAGTAGGCGCCTCCCTAGAGGCAAGTGTATTGCATAATATGAGAGGGGAGGAGACTGTGCTGTCTCACTCTCAGCATCAGGCTGCCGGCGAATCCCGTGGACCAGAGGTGCTGGAGTCCCCTTCGTGCCTGTCTCCTAGGGAGGGTGCTATGCTCTGCATGCCGACCCCATCGGCTGGTGGCCTGCAGGGAGTCCCTGGAGATCCCTCCATTGTCGTAACTGTGAATGGAACTGATGCGACGGTGGAGCTGGCAGGTATGAGAAGGGTACCCACTTCCATTGGAACACACGAGGAGGAAGATGGGGGATCAATTTGCAGTGAGGGGCTGGAGGGAGACTCCTTTGATAGTGAGACGTTGGACATCCTCACCCCTCCTGAGAAAGCCCCACTGATACCGGTGGAAGAAATTAGGGAATTCATTCTCAACTCTGAGGGTGCAAAGCATCGGCCTAATCTAGCCTCGTTTCACTGGTCTAGCATGCCGAGGCTGGTGAGGTCCCTGCGAGTCATCCTCAGACGGAAGGGGAAGGGGAAGAGGCATGCCATGGTGGGGAATGACAGGCCGCAGCTGAAATCGTTCATGGATGACTTGGTAAGGGGAATCAGAGTGAGAAGCAGCCTCGCTCCTTCGGGAGATGGTGGGTCACGGTAGCGATGGTACCAGTCGGGCCTGGAAAACAAAAAAACTATTCTTAGTTTTCTTCCGGATAGTGTGGTTGAGGGTGCCACCACTCTCAGCGGGAAGGGTACTGGTGCCGAGGCCTAGTGTGCTCCCGACATGAAACTTACCATAGCGAGCCTAAATGTAAATGGCAGCAGGGCCCTCTCCGCAGATATAACAATCTCTCAGTCCTCAGGGATGGGAGTTTCCTGCAGGAAACCCATACCACCCCGGATCTCCAAGATGTTGTGCCCGGCCGTCTGCTCCACCTGGCTGTGCGCCTGGATGGTGTACCGGTGCGGTGTGATGCAGACGCGACTATTCTGTCAGCGGTCCACTCTGCTGAGTTCCATCCATCCCGGGGACTGCATCATCCTCGGGGGAGACTTCAACTGTACCCTGGAGGTGGAGGACCGCTTGGGCCTCCAACGCGACCCAGCATTGGCAAAAAAGTTAAAGGAACTAGTGGGCTCCTTTGATCGGTGGACAGGTGGCGGAATCTTCACCCCAACTCTAGCACCTTCTCGAGAATATCTAGAGAGGGAGGTTTCCAGATAGACCGCCTGCATACCTCTCGTGCTTTCGTCTCCCGCGTGTCGGTGTCCTCCATGCGGCTAGTGTTGTGCTCGGATCATCACCTTGTGTGGATGGAATTTATTCCTCTGCACCCTCGGATGGGATCCAGGTATTGGCATTTTTACAACCGGCTGCTGGAGGACGGCCGTCTCCGGGATTTGTTCCGTGTGTTCTGGGTCACCTGGAGGGAGAGACAGAGAGAGTACTGCTTCCTACGGCTGTGGTGGGATGTGGGCAAAGCCCACATCCGGTTTTTATGTCGGGAGTACACTAGGGGGTCGACAAAGAGGCGGGGCTTTGAGATAGAGCGGCTTGAGAGAGCATTGCTTGACCTGGAGTCCCGTCTTCGTCCGACCACTGGAGACCAACAGCTGTGGCAGGAATACCAGGAGAAGAAGGACTAACTAAGGAACCTGCAGCTCCAGCAGTCCCGAGGTGCGTACATGAGGTCACGGATCCAAATGCTGCAGGATTTGGACCGTGGCTCACCCTTCTTCTACTTGTTGGAGAAGTGGCGGGGGGGGGTTCAAATGCAGCCAGTGGAGCTGCTGGCTGCTGATGACTCCTCCATCACGGAGCCTGACGAAATTAACAAAAAAGTCCGTTCATTCTACTGGTCCTTATTCTCTCCGGATCCGTAAAATGCAGAGGCGTGCAATGAGGTCTGGGATGATTTGCCTAAGGCAAGCCCAGAGGACGCAGTGGGTTTGGACACTTCCCTGACTCGGGAGCTGCTGTCTACTGCCCTTCAGCAAGTTCGGAGGGGCAAGTCCCCTGGCTTAGATGGACTGACTGTAGAGTTTTATCAGGCTTTTTGGGATGTCCCCAAGGATTACAGCCTTGTCCTAGGGGAGAGCCTAGCCACCGGGGAAATGCCCCCCTCATGGCAAAGAGCTGTTGTGGTCCTACTGCCCAAGGAGGGAGACCTCCACCTGCTAAAGAACTGGTGGCCGTTTCCCACTTGTGCACGGACTACAAGATCTTCGCCCGGGCAATGGCCAACTGTCTTGGTTCAGTACTGAGAAAGGTGCTCCATCCTGACCAATCTGACACAGTCCCGGGCCGCTCCATACAGGACAATGTCCACCTAGTGCGGGACTTGATTCACCTGCAACAGGATACTGGATCCCAGGCAGCGTTTCTTTCTCTTGACCAGGAGAAGGCGTTTGACCGGGTAGACCACAGTTTCCTGGCGGGCACTCTGCAGGCTTTCGTGCTCGGACCACACTATGTGGCCCGAGTTCGGCTCCTATACTCTGCTGCAGAGTGCCTTGTTAAGATTAACGGGTCACTGACAGCACCCATTCCCTTCAGAAAAGGAGTACGTCAGGGGTGCCCCATGTCTGGTCAATTGTATACGATCTGTGTCGAGCCATTCCTGAGCCTTCTTCAGCGAAGGCTGACAGGTCTGGTTCTGCGTGAACCAGACATGGAGGTCGTTCTTTCAGCTTCCGCCGATGATGTACTCCTCATGGTGACAGATCCCAGTGACCTGTGGAGGATGCGCGAGTGCCAAGATGTTTTCTTGGCGGCATCCTCCGCTAGGATCAACTGGGCGAAACGTTCAGGACTCTTAGTAGGCCAGTGGCAGGTGGACTCCCTGCTGGAGGAGATGAGAGCTTTTGAGTGGAGCACCAGACGTCTTCTCTATCTGGGAGTCTACCTGAGTCCTTCCGGGGAGACCCGGCTGGCGAACTGGCAGGACCTGGAGACAAGAGTCATGGCCCGGCTGGGACGCTGGTCAGGACTTCTCAGGGTGCTTTCCTATCGAGGCAGAATGGTGGTCATAAACCAGCTGGTGGCCTCCATGTTGAGGTATCGGATGGTCACTTTGGCCCCTCCAGCCCCTTTTGTTGCGAGAATGCAGAGGAAGCTAGTGGACTTCTTCTGGGGCAACAGGAAACACTGGGACTCCGCGGCGGTCTTGAGTCTCCCAGTGGGAGAGGGCGGATAGTCGCTGGCGGACAGACTGGCGGCTCTCTGCCTCAGGACTCTGCAGAGATTCCTGTACACCGAGCACCCTCCCAAGTGGCACGTGTTAGCGACTTTCTTCCTCCGGAGGGGCTGCGGACTTCGCAAAGATATGCAGCTACCACCGGCGGGTGTCAGCCGTGCTGCTTTGCGGAGTCTGCCCGGCTTCTATCAGGACCTACTGCGAGTCTGGAACATGGTTGCCTCAGGCCGGGAAACCCCTCCTCTGGCAGAGGGTGGAGTCCTGGCCTACCCTTGCCCTACCCCAAGGGATGTTAGTGCGGCTCGGGAGTGTGGATCGACTCAGGCGGAGCTGCTGTCGCGCCCAGGCACAGCAATCTTATCCGAGAGACGAGTCCACACAACTTGAACCGCCTCTCCTCGACACCCACAATCCCATTCAGAGATGCAAGTAGGAGGTATCTGTATGGAGCTGCTGCTCCACACCCTCCACTTCCTTGCCCTTGTCCACCATCCCAAAATGCCATGGCGGTCAGTCTTTCCACCTGGAGGCGAGGGGGGTCCCCAGTGGAAATCCCTTTACGAGAGTGCTTTTCCCATGCACCTTGGGGATCTTGGCTGGAGGGTGCTGCATAGAGCGGTGCCCTGAAATAAGTTCTTTAGTTTGTACACGGATATCCCAGCCACATGTCACTTCTGTGGGCTGGAGGAGACCGTGTACCATATGTACATGGAGTGTGCGAGGCTACTGCCCCTTTTTGCGTATTTGCGTGGGCTGCTTCTCGCCTTCTGGTTGCATTTTAGCCCCAACCTATTTATATATGGTCATCCAGTAAGGAGGGGAGCACATAGGGATGAGGATGTCCTTATCAACTTTCTTCTGGGGCTGGCGAAAATAGCCATCCGTGGCTCCTGGAAACTGGTGGTGGGACGATCTCCCCGGGCAGACTGCCTGGCGATGTTAAAGGGGTATGTTCGTGCCCAAGTAAATATTGAATTGGAACACGTGCAATCCACGGCGACCACAGAGGCGTTCCGGGACCCGCGTTGGGTCCGCGCGGTGTAATTGCCATCATTGATAGAGATGGTAATACTTTGGTTAATGTGTATCGTGTATTTGTAGTGAAGTAGTTGTGTTAGTCACTGTTTTGTATATATTGTATAGCACCAATATTTGGAATAAAGAATTTTGTAAAAAAAAAGACTGAATGGGGAGTGAATACAAATGAGCTGGGCCCTTTCAGCCACCGGGCCAGTGATCAACTGGACCATCGGTAAGGGAGTGCCACTGGGGAGAGATCCTTGCAGTCATTCAAGTAGAGACCACCGCACCCCCTTCCTGTACATCAATGACAGGGCCTGTGAGCCTGATGCGGTGCCCCTAGAAAGAGGGTTTTAGAGATCAAGGAATTTGATTAAGTTGGGAAAGAGCCACCAGGTGTACAAATGAAGTTGCATTTCTACAGACTGTTGTTCATTTTGTAGTTAGCGATTAGGGATGATAGTGTACATGGAGATGCACATAAAATAATTTGGGGGGGGGGAGCAATGCCAAGGCAGGGTATTTTTGCTGCGCTATTTCAATAGATCTTCCTTTAGGTTGTCCTTTCCTGGTACAAATTTATTTTTGTCTAGGAGGGCCAAGCGCAGGAACCGTTGGAGTGATTTCTGGGTTTAGGACATATACATTTAGCAAATGTAGTTTGCTACCAGCCTTCACATTTGAATATGTATTGTGGATTTAATTTGGAGTGCAGCTCTCAATAATGGGTTCCTAAAGGCAGTGAATCCCAGACCAGACAATGCTGATTAAAATTAATTTGGATGTCTGTGGTGTGGAAGTGAATCAGGAAGGGTGAAGGTTGTAAGTAGTTTCAAACAAAACATTGTGCATACATTGTAAATATGGAGTTGTCCTTTGATGTTTGGCACATAAAATATCGAGCCCCACGTTGTGCCAGCAGACGTTTTGACTGAAAGCGTCTCCATATGATGCTTGCTATACCTTGTTTTCTCCAATGAAGAAGCTGCTTTGTATCAACCAGTAATTGTCTCTGGTGACTTCTTTCACACAAGAGTAGAAGCTTTTTGATTAGTTTTGAGGGGATGATAGGAGTGAATGCTGAGCTGTAGTCGATAAAGAGCATCTGGATGTTTGCAACTTTGATGCCTAGATGTTCTAGGGTTGAGTGAACAGCTAATAAAATGGCATCGGATGCAGAGTGCTGCCTGACCTGCTGAGTTCCTCCAACATTTTGTGAGTGTTGCTGTAGATGTCCAAAATCTATGTCCAATATATGCAAGTAAGACCATATATCCCATATCCTATGTCTTTACAAGATGTAAGTTACTCTAAAGAACACTATTGGAAATCAGGAAACAAAGGCACCTAGATATCAGTTTAAATATATCAGATTTTTACTGTATTAGAGCACTAGACTTAGGTTTCCTATTGATGTCTGGTGTTAGTAAATTCTCATCTGTATTTTCAAAACTCCCAAAATTGATTCTTGATTCTCATTTGAAATATCGCTCATTTCTTTATTTCCCTGCAGAATTCTTTGGTCACCATTATCACTGTGTATCTCATTCTAATTGCATTACTTCGAGAATTATTGTAAGTAAAAGAAAAGATTTATAAATAAACATCTGTAGAAATTTAATCTATTAAACTTCATCTGTTAAACTTACACTGTTGAAATCAAAATTGCATCTACCACTTGCTCTCACCACCCTCTGAGTGAAGAAGTTCCTCTCATGTTCCCCTTAAACATTTTACCTTTCACCCTTAACCCATGACCTCTAATTCTCATCTTTCCCAACCTCAGTGGAAAAAAATCCTGCTTGCATTTACCCTATCTATACCCCTCATAATTCTGCATGCCTCTATCAATTCTCCTCTCAATCTTTTACACTCTAACCTATTCAATCTTTCCTCATTGTTCAGGTCCTCCAGTCCTGACAACATCCTTGTAAATTTTCTCTTTACTCTTTTAATCTTGTATTGTTGTTCACCCATCATAGCCGTCAATGAAGACCTCGACACCCGATGGTGCTGAGACTAGCGCGTGATTTGGATTTAACTCTGCGCAGTGTCATCCTCACTTTCTCTTCCCAATTCCCATCTGGATCCAATAGCAAGACAGAGTTGAGACGGCTGGAGACGGGACTAGGCGCAGCGGATGACCAGGACATCTTCTGTGTTTTGTCCCGCGCTACACATTCCAAGACACTTGCAGAGACCGCCTTCTTGACTGTTGGACCTTCCATTGGTATCGTCCACTCAATCCGCCGGAGTCTGCCTTCATATGCTGGGATAGACAACTCCCTATCTCACCGAGGGTTTAAGATCCTTCGGCTACCCTCAGCTGGTTTAGCCAGCTTGTTCAAATCCGTTGCCCGGGGTGTGGCTGTTGTCGCATGCAAACAGCTACAGGAGGCCACAGGTGAGAGCTAAGTGCCAGGTGGGGACCAAAGGTGGACTAACCGCCTTGAAAAGGACGCAACATGTTCCCCCACCAGAGGTGCTACCCCTCCCTGACACCCTATACACCCCAATCTTATATATATCTTTCCTATAGGTAGGTGACCAAAACTGGACACAATATTCCAAATTAGGCCTCACCAACATCTTATACAACTTCAAAGTTGCATTTCAATTACTGTACTCAATACTTTGATCTAAGAAGGCCAATGTGCCAAAAGCTTTCTTTACAGCCCTTTCTACCTGTGACACCACTTTCGAAGTATTCCCACATCCCTTTGTTCTATTGCAAGGATGTTGGTCTGCTGGGGATTATTACCCAGCAGAATTGAAAAATTGAAGTTCTTCAGGATGGAACCAAATCTTGCATGGGGTGGTTTAACAAAAACTATGTGGACAGATTGTATAATTGTTGTAAAAAATCATAAGGAAATTCCTTAGTTTATATCTCTAATTCTGATATTTCTGCAACAGCATTTTTGTTCGAATGATTCCAGTACAAATTGCCTCAGATTTGAATAACTCCCACTTCAATTACCCATTGCAATTAGGGAAGCACCTCAGTGGTTGAAGTTGGTAGTACCTGAAACAACATTACCACATTCACATTAAGGTAAAGGCATTAAACTTCAACTGGTAATGTCTAATATCACCAGTAAGCACACTTATGAATGTTCCACCTCAAGCCTCCACCACAAACGTTCCTCTGGTTAAATAATGTAAGACACTGAACCATGTAACTATGAGGCATGTTCTGAACAATAGTACCATTTCAACAAACTGACTCAATTATTGGATAACTCATATCAGTGACTGCATGCAATAACATCAATACATACTCACCCATTTAATAGTATTTTGTTATGATCAATCATGTTTACAAAAGAAACAATTTTGCTGTTCGCTACAGTACAGATTTTATAGAAACATAGAAACATAGAAATTAGGTGCAGGAGTAGGCCATTCGGCCCTTCGAGCCTGCACCGCCATTTATTATGATCATGGCTGATCATCCGACTCAGAACCCCGCCCCAGCCTTCCCTCCATACCCCCTGACCCCCGTAGCCACAAGGGCCATATCTAACTCCCTCTTAAATATAGCCAATGAACTGGCCTCAACTGTTTCCTGTGGCAGAGAATTCCACAGATTCACCACTCTCTGTGTGAAGAAGTTTTTCCTAATCTCGGTCCTAAAAGGCTTTCCCTTTATCCTCAAACTGTGGCCTCTCGTTCTGGACTTCCCCAACATCGGGAACGATCTTCCTGCATCTAGCCTGTCCAATCCCTTTAGGATTTTATACGTTTCAATCAGATCCCCCCTCAATCTTTTAAATTCCAACGAGTACAAGCCCAGTTCATCCAGCCTTTCTTCATCTGAAAGTCCTGCCATCCCAGGAATCAATCTGGTGAACTTTCTTTGTACTCCCTCTATGGCAAGGATGTCTTTCCTCAGATTAGGGGACCAAAACTGCACACAATACTCCAGCTGTGGTCTCATCAAGGCCTTGTACAACTGCAGTAGTACCTCCCTGCTCCTGTACTCGAATCCTCTCTCTATAAATGCCAGCATACCATTCGTCTTTTTCACCGCCTGCTGTACCTGCATGCCCACTTTCAATGACTGGTGTATAATGACACCCAGGTCTCGTTGCACCTCCCCTTTTCCTAATCGGCCACCATTCAGATAATAATCTGTTTTCCTATTTTTGCCACCAAAGTGGATAACTTCACATTTATCCACATTAAATTGCATCTGCTATGAATTTGCCCACTCACCCAACCTATCCAAGTCACCCTGCATCCTCTTAGCATCCTCCTCACAGCTAACACTGCCACCCAGCTTCATGTCATCCGCAAACTTGGAGATGCTGCATTTAATTCCCTCATCCAAGTCATTAATATATATTGTAAACAACTGGGGTCCCAGCACTGAGCCTTGCGGTATCCCACTAGTCACCGCCTGCCATTCTGAAAAGGTCCCGTTTATTCCCACTCTTTGCTTCCTGTCTGCTAACTAATTCTCCATCCACATCAATACCTTACCCCCAATACCGTGTGCTTTACGTTTGCACACTAATCTCCTGTGTGGGACCTTGTCAAAAGCCTTTTGAAAATCCAAATATACCACATCCACTGGTTCTCCCCTATCCACTCTACTAGTTACATCCTCAAAAACTTCTATGAGATTCGTCAGACATGATTTTCCTTTCACAAATCCATGCTGACTTTGTCCGATGATTTCACTGCTTTCCAAATGTGCTGTTATCACATCCTTGATAACTGACTCCAGCAGTTTCCCCACCACCGACGTTAGGCTAACCGGTCTATAATTCCCCGGTTTCTCTCTCCCTCCTTTTTTAAAAAGTGGGGTTACATTAGCCACCCTCCAATCCTCAGGAACTAGTCCAGAATCTAACGAGTTTTGAAAAATTGTCACGAATGCATCCACTATTTCTTGGGCTACTTCCTTAAGCACTCTAGGATGCAGACCATCTGGCCCTGGGGATTTATTTGCCTTCAATCCCTTCAATTTACCTAACACCACTTCCCTACTAACATATATTTCGCTCAGTTCCTCCATCTCACTGGACCCTCTGTCCCTTACTATTTCTGGAAGATTATTTATGTCCTCCTTAGTGAAGACAGAACCAAAGTAATTATTCAATTGGTCTGCCATGTCCTTGCTCCCCATAATCAATTCACCTATTTCTGTCTGCAGGGGACCTACGTTTGTCTTTACCAGTCTTTTCCTTTTTACATATCTATAAAAGCTTTTACAGTCCATTTTTATGTTCCCTGCCAGTTTTCTCTCATAATCTTTTTCCCCTTCCTAATTAAGCCCTTTGTCCTCCTCTGCTGAACTCTGAATTTCTCCCAGTCCTTAGGTGAGCCACTTTCTCTGGCTAATTTGTATGCTTCTTCTTTGGAATTGATACTATCCCTAATTTCTCTTGTCAGCCACGGGTGCACTACCTTCCTTGATTTATTCTTTTGCCAAACTGGGATGAACAATTGTTGTAGTTCATCCATGCAATCTTTAAATGCTTGCCATTGCATATCCATCGTCAATCCTTTAAGTGTCATTTGCCAGTCTATCTTAGCTAATTCACGGCTCATACCTTCAAAGTTACCCCTCTTTAAGTTCAGAACCTTTGTTTCTGAATTAAATAGGTCACTCTCCATCTTAATGAAGAGTTCCACCATATTATGGTCTCTCTTACCCAAGGGGCCTCTCACGACAAGATTGCTAATTAACCCTTCCTCATTGCTCAAAACCCAGTCCAGAATAGCCTGCTCTCTAGTTGGTTCCTCGACATGTTGGTTCAAAAAACCATCCCGCATACATTCCAAGAAATCCTCTTCCTCAGCACCTTTACCAATTTGGTTCACCCAATCTACATGTAGATTGAAGTCACCCATTATAACGGCTGTTCCTTTATTGCACACATTTCTAATTTCCTGTTTAATACCATCTCCAACCTCACTACTACTGTTAGGTGGCCTGTACACAACTCCCACCAGCGTCTTCTGCCCCTTAGTGTTACACAGCTCTACCCATATCGATTCCACATCTTCCTGGTTTATGTCCTTCCTTTCTATTGCGTTAATCTCTTCTTTAACCAGCAACGCCACCCCACCTCCCCTTCCTTCATGTCTATCCCTCCTGAATATTGAATATCCCTGAACGTTGAGCTCCCATCCCTGGTCACCCTGGAGCCATGTCTCCGTGATCCCAACTATATCATAATCATTAATAACAATCTGCACTTTCAATTCATCCACCTTATTACGAATGCTCCTTGCATTGACACACAAAGCCTTCAGGCGCTCTTTTACAACTCTCTTAGCCCTTATACAATTATGTTGAAAAGTGGCCCTTTTTAATGCTTGCCCTGGATTTGTCGGCCTGCCACTTTTACTTTTCTCCTTAGTACTTTTTGCTTCTACCCTCACTTTACACCCCTCTGTCTCTCTGCACTGGTTCCCATCCCCCTGTTGTGAACTAACCTCCTCATGCCTAGCCTCTTTAATTTGATTCCCACCCCCCAACCACTCTAGTTTAAAGTCACCTCAGTAGCCCCCGCTAATCTCCCCACCAGGATATTGGTCCCCCTAGGATTCAAGTGTAACCCGTCCTTTTTGTACAGGTCACGCCTGCGCCAAAAGAGGTCCCAATGATCCAAAAACTTGAATCCCTGCCCCCTGCTCCAATCCCTCAGCCACGCATTTATCCTCCACCTCATCGCATTCCTACTCTCATTGTCGCGTGGCACGGGCAGTAATCCCGAGATTACTACCTTTGCGGTCCTTTTTCTCAACTCCCTTCCTAGCTCCCTATATTCTCCTTTCAGGACCTCATCCCTTTTCCTACCTATGTTCCTTCTAACAGTTTGCTTGCACAATAGAAATGAGTCCTTGTGTTCAAGCACATCTGGTAAAACCGCAGCTCAATATGGACTTCATCCCAATGGGAAATCTTTGATGAATTGCATTAACTGGATGGGGAGAAAGTACAAAAGTTAAGGACTTCACGCTTCCTCCTGGTCAGTTAGCACTTTGTGCACAGGTGTGAAGTGAAGGGGCAGCATACTCTAGCCTTGTGCAAAAAATCAGCTAAGTCACAGATTCATGAACAAGCTGAGCTTGTATTCAATTGTTCGAAACAGACCCATCCAAAGATCCCATCATCACAAGTACATGTCCCATTCTTTTCCCCACAGGCCTAGGAATCTACCCAGGAAAGATTAAGTTTTAAAGCTAACTAATAATTTGATAAACTAGTGCTGGACAGCTAAGGTAAGCAAGACTAACAAAGGTTCGATCAAGTCTATCTTCACTAGAATACCACAGATAGTTATCCTTCCAACTACAGCCAGCAGGTTACAGAACAATTGACGGCTCGATAAATTTCAGCCGCGTAAAGCCAAAATCCCATGACCTAAATGTAAGAGCTGCAAGTCCAATTCATCAAGAGAGTCTCCTGCAACTGGTGTCTTCAGTCTGGACAGTGGCCATTGACAAATAGTGCTCAACATCAAATCTGGATGGAAATTAAATCCATTGGCTCTGGAGGACCTGGTAGTATTTCTTACAAATACTGCTTAAGTTTGAAAAGTGAGCACCAGACTGTACATCACATAATTATATCTGAAGATACCTCAGTTTTTTTTCCTCAAGCTGTTCCCAACCAATACTCAAACACAGGATTTCACCGACACAAAAAAGACAAACCAGTGGCAATTTTACATGTTCATTTCCACTGCTGTAAACACATTTTAATCAGCTTTGAAGAATTATACTCACAAATTTCCCTCACTGATTCACTTGGATCTTGTACCCTGGCTCATACAACATTCATAAACTTTCATGAAAATCCACAGAACTACCCACTAATTGAATTAGATTGAAGCTCAAGTCGAGCCAAAAAAGTTATCAAGGAGAATACTTCGGTTAGGGTCAAAGTCATGGACACCAAAAATGCACGTGCAAGAGACCCAATAGCTATTGATGACGTACAGTTCAGTTTGAAGACAAAAATCGTGTGAAAATTAAATATTAAATATTGTAACAACACTGCAAATATTCACCACACCAGCTCCTTCCACCAGTATGACATGATTTGCTGAAAGTTTCCACTATTCTTGTTATTTCAGGATCTGCAGACCAAGCTTCAAGACAACTAAACATTCAGATACTTCTGGACCATTGGGGTTAAATAGTATGCAACAAGATATCTATTAGTATGCTAAAGATTGTATCTTAATAGTATGCAACAAGAGTATATCTAATAATATGCAACAAGATATGTATTAGCATTTCAGATGGCCAAGTGACATAGATGAATGATTAAACATGGTAAATCATATTAGGTTATTAGGTCAAAGACATGGTAGTAAATGGATTTTTTTTTCTCAGAATACTGTATACCTGCCATTTGCCATCAAGAAGCAACTTGCTAAATCTAGAGGAGCAAAGGTGTTCAATTATTAAATGAGAGAGTTGTTTGTTGTAATCAGTTGGCAATGGAGATCCAATAGTTTAATTTGCTTTCATGGTTTGTTCCAAAGATTTTTTTTAAATTTGGCTGAACCATTCTGTTTGCTGCCTGAAAGTAGATTGAATGAAGTGCATGAAGAGGCTAGTTGTGGCTAGCGTTAACCCCTTCCTATGAAATGACCTAGATCTACTGCCTACAGTCAAACCAGGTCTACAGCAGATGCAATATCTCTGGTTCTCCTCACTGACTGACAACACTTTAATGTTTCTTTTCACTCTGAGGTACAACAGCAGTTCTGGACAGGGAAGGAATTACCCTTCCTCCATTCACTACAATTCAATGTGCATTCAGTTTATACCTCAAAAGATACTTCACAGCAAAATGACAATGCCCATAAAAACTACCAATTCAGCTCTTAAGTGGAAGGAGTGACTAAACATCTTAATATAAGTAATTCAAAATATCAGACCCCATTGGAGGAGCAAATCACAATACCTTCAAACTTGGCTGCATTTCAAAATATGCAGCATTCTGAAGAAAGTCCCTGCTGATTTATCTACAAGTTGTCATGTAGATCACAGTTTCTATTTTCCAGGCATGCAAATGTATACCACTTTAGGTACTTTTGAGGGGCACACCCTAACTTGGGGGTGGGGAGCCATAGTGACCAGGTCTCTGGCACTGAGTCTAGTGCTTTGGCTCAGAAGAGAAGAGAGGTGAAGAGGACTGCAGTGGTGATAGGAGATTCCATAGTTAGAGGAACAGAGATGAGACTCGAGATTCAGTGGGTGTAATTGACACACCTCCAGGTGTAACAACCAGGAAGTCTCGGGTGGTGTCCGTTACATTCTAAGGGGGAATGGGGGAGGTGGCGAGCAGCCAGAAGTTTTACTACTTATTGGCAGAAAGTAGAAAGGTAAAAAAGGTGAGGAGGTCCTGAAGAGAGGTTTTAGGGAACTAGATAGAAAGCTGAAAAACAGAATCTCCAGGGTAGTAATCTTTGGATTGCTGCCAGTGCCAAGTACTAGTGAGAGTAAGAATTGGATGAATTGACAGGTGAATGCATAGCTGAGGAACTGGTGCAGGGGGCAGGGGTCAGATTTGTGGATCTTAGGATCTCTTTTGGGCAAGGTATCACTTATACAGAAGGGACAGGTTACACCTGAACATGAGAGGGACCAATATCCTTGCAGGCAGGTTTGCTAGAGCTGTTTAGAAGTGTTTAAACTAACTTGGCAGGGGAATGGAACTGCAGTGATCGTGCTGATGAAGCTGGTTTACAAACAGAGGCAATGTGTATTGAGACTCCTAGCGAGGAGAGGCTGATGATAGGCAAAATAGCAGTCAGTAGAATCAGTTGCACTGTTAAAAGGAGATAAAATTGAAAAGGATGATGAATACAGGACTGTAGGTGTTATACTTGAATGCATGCAGTATACAGAATAAGGTAGATGAACCTGTAGCACACTTGCAGATTGGTAGGTATGACATTAGGTGCATCACTGAATCATGGTTAAAAGAAAATTATACCTGAGAGCTTAATGCCCAAGGATATAAATTGTATTGAAAGGACAGACAGATAGACAAAAAAAGTGGTGTGGCTCTGTTGCTAAAAACTGAGATGTTCCAGAACTACCAAGAAGTATTCCCTCTTTAACAAGAGGGACTTTCCTTCCTCCACCAACAACACTGCCTTCACCCACATCTCTTCCATTTCACAGATACCTGTCCTCACCCCATCCTCTCACTGTCACACCAGGGATAGGGTTCCACTTGTCCTCACCTACCACCCTACTAGTTATCACGTCTAGCACGTAACTCTCTGTAACTTCTGCCATGTCCAATGGGATCACACCACCAAGCACGTCTATCTCTCCCCCCAACTTTCTGCTTTATGCAGGGATCGCTCCCTACGTGATTGCATTGTTTACTTGTCCCTCCACAAATCCACTGATATCCCTCCTGGTATTCATCCTTGTAAGTGGAACAAGAGCCACACCTGCCTCTACCACCTCCTCCCTGACTACCATTCATGGCCCCAAACAGTCTTTCCAGGTGAGACAACACTTCACCTGTGAGTCTGTTGGGGTCATCTACTGTAACCCGTGCTCTCAGTGTAGCCGCCTGTACAGCGATGAGACTCGACATAAATTGGGAGACTGCTTCACCGAGAATCCTTGCTCCATCCACCACAAAAAGCAGAATCTCCTAAAGGCCTTCCATTTCAATTCTACTTCCCACATGCTTTCCGACATGTCAGTCCATGGCCTCCTCTACTGCCACACTCAGGTTGGAGGAACAACACCTTATATTCTGTCTGGGTAGCCTCCAACCTGATGGCACGAACGTCGACTTCTCGAAACTCTGGTAATTGCCCACCCCATGCTTCACCATTCCCCATTCCTGTTTTCCTCGCTCACCTTATCTCCTTACCTACCCATCAGCTCCCATGACCTTCCATCCTCTCCTATCAGATTCGCTCTTCTCCAGCCTCTTTATCTCATTCACCAATCATCTTCCCAGCTCTATTCATCAAGCCCTTCCTCTCTCCCGGTTTCACCTATCACCTACCACCTTGTAATTCTTCCTTCCCTCCCCTCACCTTCTTACTCTAATGTCTCCTGTTCCTTTCCAGTCCCGATGAAGAGTCGCGGCCCGTAATGTCAACTGTTTACTCCTTTCCATAGATGTTGACTGGCCTGCTAAGTTCCTCCAGCGTCCACTATCAGGAATGTTATGTCTTTTAACTGATCTCCAAGGAAGACTGGGTGTGAAGGTTGAACCCATTATCAGTAAGTTCTGGGGTTAAGGCCTGAAGGTCCATTTCCCGCCATTCGGCTGGTGGAGTCAGCAGGTGCTGTACCTGGAGACCAATGCTACCCCCGATCAATGAGTTACAACATCAGAAGTCTGTACAGGTGGGAATCATAAAGATCAGTGTACACTACGTCATCAGGTTTGCAGGTCCATATGAGCCCAGAAGTCGAGCCCCAACAGGTCAAACCCATGATAGGTGTGTCCTGGGGTCGAGGCCTGAAGGATCGATACCCAGGCATTGGCAAAGTCTGGTGGGCAAAACCCAGCAAATGTGGAGGTAGAAATGTAAAAGTTGAAGACCAAAATCGGTGAGTCTGGAGGGAAAGATCAGAAGGGTCGGCTTGTCCGATGTCCAATGTCTGCCAGTCCGTGAGCCCAGGGCCAGGGAATGGAGGCTGAGAGGTGAACTGTTGTGAGGCTGGAGGCCTGTCAGTGATTGAGTAGGTGGGAGGGTGGGAAAGGGGCCTGGTTTGCTGTTATTGTCCTGATTTGTTTTTGTTGTTGTTTTTATGGTTGATGTGGTTCTGTTGAATATTTTGGGGATGTTATGTTAGCACCAGAATGTGTGACACCTTTGGCAGGTTACACACCCTCCCCCACCCGCACACACTTGGCGTGTTGGCTGTCAATGGAAATTCTGCATTTCACTCTATGCCTCAACGTACATGTGATAAATAATTCTGTATCGGAATCGGAATCAGAGAGCTCCAGCTTGCATTGTTTTTTGACAATGTTGGGTCTCTCATGAACTGATTCCTCAGTTCTTGTGCAGTTAGTATCTGGTAATAAATGCAGGTAAATTCAGGTAATGCCAGCTATTGCCACATCCTCTTGTATAAACAAATAAACAGGAACAGAAATGTTGGTTCCTCTTACTATTACCAGAGAAGACTGTCTAATACAAATGGTCCTTACACAGTGTTTCAGATGTGTTCCATCTTGGGCTTTATATTTTCTGTCATCACATGTACTGAGATACAATAAATATCTGTTGGCATGATGTCCAAGCAGATCATTCAATACATACGTACGTACAGTGAGTTGGTAAATAAGGCAAGGCAATGCAGTAAGAGGAGACAGAATATAGTGTTAAAGCTCCTGAGCAATTGCAATGCCAGGTAAACGATTAAGCTGCAAAAGCCATGACAAGTGGGACTGAGAGATTAGGAGTTCATCTTCATAGTATCAGCAGTCTTGTAACAGTGGGTTGGCAGCTGTCCTGGAGTCTGGTGGTGGTACATGTTCTCAAGCTGTTGAATCTTCTGATCAATGGAAGATGGAGAAGAATGACCAGTGTACGTGGGTACCTGTATGTTTGCTGTGTTTACAAGCCAGTGGGAAAGGTCAGCCATGTCACTGATGGCAGACTTGGCTGCATGACAGACTGGAGTGTGTTCAAAGCAACACACGCAAAATGCAGGAGGAACTCAGCAAGTCAGGTGGCATCTATGCAAATGAATAAGCGGTCGACATTTCAGGCTGAGACTCCTCTTCAGGACAGGAAAGGAAGGAGGAAAATACCAGAATATAAAAGGGGGAGGAGAGAGGAGAAGGAGGATAGCTAGAAGGTGATGGGTGAAGCCAGGTGGACAGGAAAGATAAAGAGCTGGAGAGGAAGGAATCTGCTCAGAAAGGAAAGTTGACCATAGGAAAAAGGGAAGGAGGAGGAGGATGAGGTGACAGGCAAGTGAGAAGAGTTAAGAGGCCAGATAGGGGAACAGAAGAGGATGGGAGGGAGAGGGTTATCTTTTTTTACTGGAAGGAAAAATCCACATTCATGCCATCAGGTTGGAGGCTATCCAAATGGATTATAAGGTGTTGCTCCTCCACCCTGAGGGTGGCACATCTTGGCACAAGAGCAGGCCATGGACTGAAATGTCAGAAGAGGAAAAGGAATCATAATTAAAATGTCTGGCCACTGGAAAGTTCCACTTTTGGTCCACAAAGCAGACTCCCAATTTACAACAGGTCTCGTCAATGCCGAGGAGGATACAATGAGAGCACTGGACACAATAAATGACTCCAGCAGATTCACAGTTGAAGTATTGCCTCACCTAGAAGGACTTGGGGCTCTGAGTGGAGGTGAATGGGCAGGTGTAGTACTTTGGCTGCTTGCAGGGATAAGTGCCGGGAAGGAGATTAGCGGGAAGGGACAATGCTCTGTGATATCTTTTAGCCTTGGTCACACCAGTTGCCATAGCAAGCTGTGATGCATTTTGATAGGATTCTTTAGCATAGTGGTGAGTACTTCCCAGATCATCCGAGGAAAAGCCGTCCCCACCATTGAGCATATCTACATGGAACACTGCCACAATAAATCCATCACCGAGGACCCCCATCTTCAAAACCATGCTCTCTCCCCACTGCTACCATTGGGAAGGAGGAACAGGAGCCTCAGATCCCACACACCAGTTTCAGAAACAGTTATTACCCTTCAACCATGAGGCTCCTGAACCAGTGTAGTTAACTTAACTCACCTCAACACTGAACTGAGTCCACAACCTATGGAATCACTTTCAAGACTCTACAACTCATTTTGTCAGTATTATTTATTTATTTATTCATTTATTATTGCACAGATTGTGTTAATATGCACATTAGTTATTTATCTGTCTTTGTATTTTGTGTATAGATTTTGATTGATTCCACTGCGTTTCTTTGTAACTACTATAAAAGCACGAAAGAAGGTGAATCTTGGTCCCCATTAAACTCTTTGCATCCAAACTGCAGTTACATCTAAATATTAATTGTGTATAATATCCAACAATGTCTAAGTGGGTTTCTTAAAGATGTCATAACCAGGGAAGATAGTAGGGATATGCTCCCACAACCTATAAGTTCCCCCAATTTCATGCATATCAAAAGCCTCCGACAAACAAGTCCAGTTCCTGGCCATCACCTGTGGCTTAGCGGAACCTTTTATACTGACAGGAGAAGGGGCAAAAACATGTCACTGGTGCCTTAGAACCAGTTGCTTTGGGCAGCTGAGGCTCATCAGATCTGGTTGGCAGCTCAGCTTGTTAAAGGACGGCTCTGGTCTCAAACCTCTGCTACCTTGTGATATATTCACTCCTGGGGAAGGCCTTGGGAATAAACCAAGGAAAAATCTGGAGCTGGAGTCCCAAGGGCAGTCCAATGAATTTCAATGCTGACTGGAAACTTCTGCAGCATCGCTGATGCCAAACTGTACTGGTCTCTGCTGTTCCTTTGGATTCATCAGTTGGAGGGGTGAGCCTGCTGCATGGGCAACAGCCTATTCTCCATATTTATTTATTTATTGAGATACTGCGCAGAATAGACCCTTACAATCACGCTGTCCAGCAATCCCCCAGTTTAATCTGAGCCTAATCACAGGACAATTGACAATGACCTGTGTGTGAATTACTGTTCCTGAACCTGGTGTGTGGGATCTGGTGAGATTAGTGTGAATGCCGATCTGGTTATTAGAAGAAATGAAGGATTACCAGTTTGAACCCTGACTATTGGCAATTGTTATAGCACAAGAACATACACTTCTATGGAGATAGTGCCAGAAAGAAAGGTTGTATTAGAAACTACATTTAATCATTCCAATCTAAAAATAAGCAAGCATTTCTATTGAAGAGCTTACATTTGTTTCTAGTAGATATTACTGCATTACAACATTTAATTTTCCTGTTAACTTCAAAACAATTTTGCGGTGCAGCTTCATGCTGTGGGTAAACTGGAATGATTGCTAGATGCTTGTTCAGAACAATATTTTCACTTACTCTATGCACTGCAGCTCACTGAGGGCAAATCAGACCATTAGGCACAGGGAACAGTTGTGAGCTACTCAAATGAGTGCTGTGAAACAAGACAAAAATTATCTCCTCCAATGATCCTCCCTTTCTTGAAGACCAACCACTACAGTTTGAAAGCATTGACAATTGAATATTACTGATTTTGCCAGCTGCATGACTTTAAGTTTTCGTGGTTATTTTAGTCACTAACATCAATCCTCTTGGTCTCAGGTGAATTCATATACTCCTAGAGTCTCTAATTGTAGATGATTTCAATCAAATAGAAATAAATAATACTGGTTCCTTTTCAAGTTTAATAGATTCAAGTAGTATAAACAAACATTTCTACAATATTCCTACAACTTTTTTTCCAGTTCCTACAAAGTTTACAAGTAATACAATCAGAATCAGATACACAGTGATAAAATATCCAAATGACCATCTACAGTAATTAGTGACATTTGATGAGGATCAAGTGCTAATTTTAGGAGTTTTGATCATTCTCGTAAGGAACGAAATATTAACACCAGACTCATGGGGAAAGTTCAAATGCACTTACATCTTATCATTACTGTATCCCACAATATTTAAAACTACCCAGGCTCCATAGTTTCCTCACTTCCAGTTGCCTCTTTGTATGGTTTCATCTCTTATACTAACGTCTTCAGAAACAGTTGCTGGGGTTGTACTCTCCCTAGTGCAAGACTCTTGCCATAATTGCCTGAAAATTTGCAAAGATGGACCAAGTTGAACTTGTAGATGACTTCGTATGGCAGCAGTAACTTTTTCCCCACAGTAAAAGAGGCCGTGCACATATTCCACGTAGGCCCTGTTAAAATGGAATTATGCATTACATTTGCATCAAGTAATTACTAGCAGTTGCAATGGCTTTAAGTTGGACTATGCAGTAGAGCTCATGAATAATATATTCAGCAACAAATCTGATAGCATAGTCTTAGCCATATCGGAAATAAATGTCTGGTAGTCTCCTTATGCAATTGCAAATTAGCCACACAAACCATACTTGGCCCGCATCACAGGAACGACATGGTGGCATGAAGGATCTTGCTAGTAATGGGGTAATGTAGAGTCATTTCATAAACTTCATTCTGTCCTGAAGTGTCATATGTTTCTTCAGAATCTGGTGCAAAGCCAAGAAACTCTAGTTAATCTAAATAGACAATTGACTATTGCACCTTTTGAAAGAATATGTGTCTATTGGAAATATGGCTCACTACATTTCCAAGAATTGAAGTTCCTAGGGACATATTCCAAATTTCATGTGATTGTTTCAAAGTTCTCAACTAGGTAGAAAGATCTTGTATTCACTTAAATGTAGGATAACAACATTCAGTCCCAAGATGTTACTTTGCTATGTTGGAGCTTTTTCTAATAAACTTCTGTTACAAATTGCCTACAAAATCAAGAACTCCCATTTAAATTACACAGAACTAGATGCCAGGAGGCACCTCATTTGTTAAAGACAACTGTATCAAACATTGTTTCCATTGTGCCAGAAGCTACAAGTTCAAGTGGAATTGGCTTGTATTGCCAGTCAGTACACTAATGCTACACCCATTAATGTATGAAAAATTGATTCTCCTATTAATGTTGTGAGCAAGGACACAGAAACATTATGGAAAGCTCTGGCAAGGAAGTTAAAACAAATAATACACATTTACGCATTACAAACTGATCAAGTTCTAGCTTGATTTACACCACTGAATACATGCAATAAAAACAATATTGACTCACGCATTGAAGAGCATTTTGCGAAGATCTATCATGTTTACTAAGGGTTCCAGATTCGTTTCTGTTACAGGACAGATGTTATGTAGCCGGTAGCATTTTGTTTGCACAGAGATTAGCATCCTTTGCAATGCACTACAACTGCTGGTACTGCTGCTGAATCTGGACTTGATCCCAAGGGCACTGCACTTCAAGATGTCTTTGGTGAATTGTCTTCCCTGGATCGGGATAAATTACACAAGTCAAGGGATTTCTACTTTCTCTTGGTCAGTTGCAACATCATACAGTTGAAGCAACAGTACATTCTAACGACATCAGCTACTCAATTTCTATAAATACACTTATGTTAACCTAGGAGACTGAGTTAATCTATAGCAGAGAGAGAAGCTTGGAGTGCAAACACTCTCTTTGACCCTTCCAGCAGGTTGAAATTCCATTGCAGTATTACTTTTAATCCCAAAGGCACTGAGCTCAGGACAAAGCAGTTGAGAACTTCTGTGTACTCAACAAACATTTAGAATTAATTACAATTATCCATAAGGAAAGAAATGCAAAGCATCAGATGTACCATTACATGTACTCGTTTTCAATAATTTGAACAATTCTTAATGCTTTCTTCAATGTGACTTCTAACATAGAAACATAGAAAGCCTACAGCACAATACAGGCCCTTCGGCCCACAATTTAGAAATTACCTAGGGTTACCCATAGCCCTCTATTTTTCTAAGCTCCATATACCTATCCAGGAATCTCTTAAAAGACCCCATCGTGTCTGCCTCCACCACTGTTGCCAGCAGCCCATTGCACGCACTCACCACTCTCTCCAGAAAAGACTCACCCCTGACGTCTTCTCTGTACATACTTCCAAGCACCTTAACAGTTAACTCCGGACAGGGAAGGAAGTATAGTTTTCCTCCATTCAGTTAATTTACTACACCACTGTTGTAAATGAGTATTCCATTTTCAGATCCATTCCATATTTCAAGCTTTACTCAGTTGCAAACTAATTCACTATGACCATAACTACTACCAATTCAGAGTGAATTCTGAGTGAAAATATCTCCACACTTACATGTACATCAAGATTGGCTGCAGTCTGCATGTAGTCCAGGCAGATTTCATTCAAGTCGTCTTCTACATCACAGGTCATGTTTTTCAGACACGCAAAGGTATCACATCCCACTTCTGGTACAAACCGCACACAGGCACTTATTTGGGCTGTTGAAAGCAGAATAGCTTCCTCAATTACTGATAAACAAAACTGAGATTTTCTACCACTAATTATTAAAATATTCAGGTTCTATTGAGGATCCAAATTACACATTTGAGCACTTAGGTACAGATATGATTTCAATACAACTGCTCTGCCTGAGGGAGAACAAAGAGAACTTGAACTGAGTGGGAAGTCTGTAATGAAGGATACGGAGATGAAAGGCCCTGGAGAACAGGATTCAGCAAATATAAACTACTCATGTTGGACAGATCAATAGAACGGGACTAAGAACAGATTGAGGGAGGCCTGGGAGTGAGTCATTGGATTTTCAGCAGCGCTTGAGTAAGGGAATGAATATTAGGCCAGTAACTCTGGTTGGTTACAGGGAGGACTTTCTCCTGTCTGAAGAGACCAGAACCAGGAGTCGGCCGTTTAGGAAAGAATCTTCATGCAGACATAAATCTTCTATTTAGTCTTCTAAATGTGCAGAATCAGGTATCGGTACAGTTTTGAATGAATTCGGGTTTCTGGACATGGATAGTTCGGAAAAATGACAGCGAGGTAGATAGATTATCCTGAACAATCAACGACCCAACAGGCTCGGAAAGACCATAATAAACTCCACCCCACATTTATGCCGTCGGGCGTGCTTTCACACACAGTTGTGCAAAACAACAAAAAATTTAGCTTTATTATATCACCATAAGAGCGCCGACATCCTTCGACGTGATACATACCAAAGCACCCGTTTTCAGAATCAGAATCAGAAGCAGGTTTAATATCACCGGCATATCTCGTGAAATTTGTTAACTCTGTGGCAGCAGTACAATGACATACATGATAATATAGAAAAAAATAAATATATATGCATATTAAACAGTTAAATGAGAATAGTACAAAAACAGAAAAAAAGTGGGGTAGTGTTCAAGAGTTCAATGTTCATTTAGGAATTGGATGGCGGAGGGGAAGAAACTGTTCCTGAATCGCTGAGTGTGTGCCTTCAGGCTCCTGTACCTCCTCCCTGATGGTAACAATGAGAAATGGACGAGTCCTGAGTGATGGGGGTCCTTAATGACGGACGTTGTCTTTCTGAGGCACCACTCAGTCTTGGATACTAGGAGGCTAGTATCCATGATTGAGCTGACTAATTTTACCACTCTCTGTAGCTTTCTTTCAGAAATCGACAATTTTGTAAACAATCAACAATAATCAGATCGACCTTGTCCCATTACTAAGCAACCCCGATACGACTGTTCTTCCCGTGTTTGCAACAAGCCTGTGTAACACATGCGGATTAACTAAATGGTATGAAAATAAAGTCAAATAAAGTTTAGTTCTAAGCTGCCTGTGGTTGCACACCTCTCTCCATGCGCCTAAAAAAAATGTATAATATGAACCTGAAAAACTTAATGCAGACTGGTGAACACAGCTGCTGTCTCAGGACCCGCTCACACAGCAGCGTTATCCAGCTGCTGTCCAGTCCGTGTCCGGGACAGCCTCTGCCCTCTGCTCACCTGCACGGTATCTGTCCATCCGCTTTTCCGCCGGGTCACCGGTGGTGCGGCTGTCCTTCTGCTCCGCCACGCCCGCAGCCGCCGCTAGGACGACTCCGCAGCACAGGGTGAAAAGCAACAACCCCATCCGAGCCTGCATCTCAGCGGCACAACAGCACATTAAGAAACAAGGAGAAACCCCGTCTTATAAAGGTACTTCAGTTTTATCGTCCAGAAGACCCAATCTATCAGCTTCAGTGCCCAGGTGTGACATTTTAAAACATTTTCGCTAATTACTGCCCTTCCCAATCAACTGACCACACAGCTCATTTTCAGGCATGTTATGACTTTTAAATGGTTCGCAAGATAGGCCCAGCTTGCGTCGCTTTTCGGCAACGTTGTGTCTCTCTTTAACGGATTGCTCGGTTCTTGGGGAATTAAAACAACATTATTAAATGCAGGCTATGCAACATATTGTCACATCAGGTAAATGGATATTTAAAAAAATACAAAGACGCCACATAGGGTCAGAGTTACCAGTAAAATCTGTCTCATAAAAACAGCCTCCAGAGGTGGTCTAATCATTGCCTACTTAACAAATAGAAGCATTGTGTGCGTTCTTGCTCATAAGGTACTCCATCCTGAATCTTCAAGCCAATGACCAGAAATGTGAGAATAATATTGCCATCCTGTCCTTTAAGTCATTCATACAATAAATGATTGTGGCAATGTTGTGGTTTATTCTTGGTTATCCTAGCTCATGTGTCATATTTGCTGCACTAATACAGTGAACGTGGACTATAGTGGACAATAGGTAAAATTATGGCCGATCACATCTTGTGTGTTGTGATTGCCATCTTGGCTACACTGACCATTATCAGGACCGCAGCCTTTCCACAAGGCAGAGTTCATTGCCATCAGTAACTAGACCACACAGAACGGGAACCAATGCACTGCCCAAGGATTATCCTGATGCACTTCTGGTAAATTGTCCCATCAACTGGCTGAATCATCAGAGAAACTGGGAAAAAGTCAAAAGTGCTAACTAAATAAAATAAATGATACATCCATTTAAAGACACATAAAACTGCAGTTAATTCAAATAGAGATTAAACTGACAAATAAACGATGCAAATATACTTCATGAGTGGAAGTTGCTGCTACAGTAAAGTGATGCGTAAAGAGCCTTGTGTGAAAACTGTTGAGTCCAAGGGAGAGCTCAGATGTGTATATCTGATCTCTGTTTCATTCCCCTAATCCACCTTGCAGATACTTAAGCAAAATGTTAAATTGACATTTGACATGAAGCACAAACAAGTGATTCACAGTGCCTGAATTGAGAAGCACAGGTTTGAATAAAGAACCACTCCAATAAGAACTGTTAGCATGCATGGAGCACTGACCATAGGTGGGCAGGCATTGGGCAAGGGAAGGTAGGATGCCGTCAAGATATGAGATCAGTACAGTGGGGCAAGAGTGGCAGAATCAATGGGCCTACCAACAGTTTTGATTGTGGATCTTGGCCAAGAGAGTTCCCCAACTCTACACTTCCCTGCTTCTGCCCAGTTGGAGATTTGATGAGTTCTGTGTAAATGTCAAATCATTTACTCAAAACAATTGAAGTACATCTGCCAGTTTGTGAGTTTGCCTTATAATAAATTCTTACAGCACAGTAATAGACGATTCTCTGGAACCAATGCTGGAGGAATGTTGTATTTGAAACTACCTTCAGTCTCTGAAATCAAGTGCCCAACATGCACAACCTTTTGTTGAGGAGCTTGCCTTTCTTTAGTTTCACAATAAAGATGTTGTAATATGACAATAATTACAATTTAGTTTTTGTGATTTCACCCTCCCAACTCAACATATTGCAATTCAGATGAACAGAGTACAGGATGAACAAGGGAGGGGGAAATTCAATGTTCAGATCTGCCATTATGTGCTAGATACTCAGTGATGTGCTTTAAAAAAAAAAGTCACTCCTTCCATGCACTGCTCACTGATGCCAAATCAGACATCTAAGCACAAGGACCTCAGAACAGATTCCAGTCTACGATGAGCTACTCCTGTGTGTGCGGTAGAAAGCATACACAAATTATCCCTTCCAGTGTCTCTCTATTTCTTGAGGATGAAACTAAGATGAAACAGATGTCAACAGCTGAAAACAATCCCGCTTTGCAACTGGCATGGGTTATGTTAGTTTGTCTCTTCATTTTAATCCGAATCACACCCCAATCTTCTTGGAATATCTTTACTTCCTAACCTGCTCCTACAGTCTCAGATTAATCTAATGCAAAATGATTTGAAAACAAAACTCTGAGTTGAAAAGGAACCATTACATGAAGTTTATTTTATTTATTTTTTTTATTTTTATTTTTATTTGGATAAGGAATTCACAATTATCATGTACTTTTTTCACACATATAACCTTTTCCATTTTTTATATGTATAAAACTACAATTATTTATACATTCTTAAGTACACATTGAGATGATATAAAAGGAAAATAAATATTTAAATAGATAATTATGTACTGTGGTAAATCTAACCTATTAGGCTAAGTAATGAAATTAGTTGTTAAAAAAAATGGTAATAATAGTTTCCATACAACCCTTCGGGACCATTTCCACTGGTCCAAAATGTTGCATACAAGCCTATATACCAACCATTGTAGGTGTTTATATCCCAATTTGTTCATGCTTGTTCCTGCCCGCAGACATAATTATCCAATCCCTATGTACTTATTTACTTAATTTTTTCATTTTTTTTATCCCTTTCCCAAATCTTTCCCTTTACTTGTGTTAATTCTCTATTTTCCAAAAAAAACAAACATTTAGACTATAGTTGAATGTTGTAAAAAGGTTTGTTTGAACATCCTATTTTCATTTTTACAATAAATCTGGAAATAATGCAATCAGACAGAGGTACACTGAGAGAGTAACCATGGCATTCTGTCCATGGAGTTCAGTGCCATTTGACTTGAGGATGAAGAACTAATTTTAGGAGTTTTAATTTGCAGGTGAATTCACTAACACAGAGACTTGTAGGAACATGGTCAATTGCAGCTAAATGTTAATGAGGTGGATTATTTGAACAAGCTGATATACAGGCTCCTTAATTTACTCATTTCCATTAGTGATCTCCCATGGTATTCAGATCTTCTAGATGATCTCCTTCAGAAAGAGATGATGGGAGTTAGATATGGCCCTTGTGGCTACAGGGGTCAGGGGGTATGGAGGGAAGGCTGGGGCGGGGTTCTGAGTTGGATGATCAGCCATGATCATAATAAATGGCGGTGCAGGCTCGAAGGGCCGAATGGCCTACTCCTGCACCTATTTTCTATGTTTCTATGTTTCTATGTGTTATTTTCTCCATCAAAACTCAAGGATCTTTATTGCCTCAACATACTGAAAGATAACACAAGTCGAGATTGTTGATAACTCTCAAACCTTCTCTTGTCTCTTGCCCTCATGACTTTGCTCTGGTTCCCAACCTCATTCCCTTGATTGCACTGTTCTCCCCTATCAGATTATTTCTCCTTCAGCCCTTTCACCTCATAGCCTCTTACTTCATTCTCTTCCTTCCTCACCAATCCTTCTTCTTCCTCACCTGGTCTCACTAATCAACTACCATTTTGTAATCCTCACCCTTCTCCTACTCTGTATTCTGGCTTTGTCTACTCCCCTGATGATGCTTATTTCTCTCTACAGACACAACTGTCTGAACTGCTCCAGCATTTTGTGTGTGTTGCTCCAGAATTCCAGCATCTGCAGAATCACTTGTGTCTCTGAGATTGTAGACGGCTTCTTATTGCATTAGTAGTGCTATTACCATAATCAAACAGGACTTACATATATTTCACATATTTCCTTTCAAGCAAGGTTTATGCATTATTATTTTACATTCTGCAATAAATGTGATGCTGACATCTCACCCATGTCTGAGACCAGCATCAGCAGAAAGGAAAGAAGGGTGGTCCAATTTCATGTGGTGAACCTTGCTTGTAGTTTGGCCCTTGCAGTAATAGAAACTGAGCTCTGTTACTTCAAAACTGTGCACACCAACCCTCCTTGAAAATTCACACATTTCTTCAGCTAGAAGTGTTCATGATTGTGTGAATCAAATAATGTCCCAGTGTAACCACACTGGGATAGAGTTGGAAATGCATTTTTGGAAGGATCTCAGTTTATTAAAAATGTTACTTAGAGTTCCAAGAATTGAAATTCTGTATTTGAAGCCACCTCTGGGATAGTTTAACCCAAATATGGTAGACACATCCTCCACTGTTTGGAAAATCCAGGAGGACTTCCTAAATTTTAGACTTGAAATGCTGATTATTCTCTAAGGTGTAAGGAAATAGTTGAAATTTATTCCTCCTTGATATATGCTAAAATAAAATGAGGTTTGAAAGACAAAATGGTGTCATCTTGGGATGTGCTAATGGCCTGATTTCCCCTGTTTTGTCTCTATTTTGAACACATATTGTGGAGATTAGATACCGGTGGAGAATGTTTACCTCCTGACTCTCCCACTATCTCTGTTTCTAAGTTGTGTGTGTCTAGGCCGAAGGTTGTGGGTGATAAAAAGAGGTCCTGACTGGTGTAAAAAGTGGGAGCTTCTTAGTGCAAGGATAATATTTTCTTAGGCTGTGTTACAACTAACCAGGCTATTCTTTTCTAATTGGCTTTTATCAAATTAGATAGTTGCTACAAAAAAATACAGTTGGCACATTATATGAAAATACAGGGTTTGATAAGTCAATTTGAAAAGCCAAAATCCCATGACAAATTTGAAGATCACAAGTCCAATTCGGTCAATCTGTTTCAGCTATAATCTGCTGTCTGCTTCTTCTGTCTGGTAAACAGCCATGGACAAGCTATGCCCAACAGCAATTCTGTTTGTCAATTAAACCATGGGCTCTTGGTAGTATTTCTTATTACTGCTCAATATTTGAAAGTCAGCACGATATACAAAATGCATAAGACTGCACCCAACACCACAAAATACTGCAGGAACTTAGCAGGTCAGGCAGCATCTATGGAAAAGTATAAACAGTCTATGTTTCAGGCTGAGGCTTTCCACCGTTTTGCATTGCATTTCCAGCATCTGCAGACTTTCTCATGTTTGAGTAAGTCTACCCCCATTTACAGGTGAAGATATAACATCTCATTCCTCAAACTGCTCCTGACTAAGATTGAAACACAGAGTGTTAGTGAGAAAACTAAATTGATGGCAACATCACTTGGTTACTTCACTGTTGCAAAGATTTTAAATCAGTTTTTGTAAATTGTACTCATAGGTTTCCCTGGAACTGCCAGGCCTTCACAAATTCAGCCTCATGCAACTTGAGGCATAAGCCCGGATGTAAGAACTAAGTAAGTTTGTGAAGGCCGGGCAGTTCCAGGGAAACTTGTGAGTACAATTTACAAAAGCTGATCAATCGGTTAATTGGGACTAAATGACAACATCTCAGCAGTTCTTAAAAGCTTTCAAGCAGAATGTGCAATTGGAGTAAATTCCCTGTAACGGCATAGACACCAAAGATGCAGGGCAAGATGTTGCTGAGGCATAGATCATTAGGTAGATGAGAAGAATAAATTGAAATTTCTGAAAGTAATAAGAATACCATCTCCTTTCACCATCACTCCCCGGCACACTGAGCGGTGCCAGCATTGCTGTTATTTGCAGAATTTGCAGTTTGATTCGGGACAGCTAAACATTCAGGTACTGCTATACCAATGTGGTCAATTAGAGTAAAACAGGTTTTTTAGTAGCAGCTCAGATAACCAAGTGATGCAGATTAAAGTTTAATCATGGTTAACTTTTTCAGGGAGTTATGTCAACATCACGGTAGCTTGGAGTTATTAGTAATTTCTTAGAATTGCATCTGACAGCAGGAGCTGGAAAATAATTGGCTCAGGTTATAAAATTTAAAGAACCATCTTCTACTGAAGACATAAAATCAGTTACTCCATTTCCAAAAATTGACCTAAAATTAATATCCATCTAGCAGACGAGGTACATCCGTAGCAGAGACAAAGTCTTGCCCTAATTGGCCTTTCCATCAATTTGAAATACCATAGCACTGTTATGTCTTCTAATCCAAATTTCACTCACCACAAGACAAAACCATCAAAAACTTACCCATATAAAGAAGGTTTCTTGTAGATATAACTACAATTATCCAGAGACTTTGGATTTAATAATGCAAGTTTTCAATATTATTTCTAAGGTATTAAATATAGATATCTCTCCTCACCCTATTACTGCTATCTTTGGACTACCTAAAATTTCTAGTAATCTTTCCCCTTCAGCCCGTAGAATGATTGCATTTCTTACTTTAATGGCGAAAAGATGTATTTTACAACATTGGAAAGAGCTTAATGCTCCAACTACCTTTTTTTGGTTTTCTCAGACGATTTTATGTTTGAATCTGGAGAAAATTAGAAGTAACCTTTATGATTCTTCATTTAAATTTGAACAGATTTGGGGACCTTTTATTCGATATTTTCATTTAATGTAATATTTACCCTTCTTGTTTTTTTTTCACTGTTTTAATGGAGGTCGGGATTGAGGACGTGATTTTAAGTTTAACTCTGTTTGGTTTCAAGTTAGCCCATTGCTTTGCTTTGCTTTTAGGTAGTTGCACGGTGGGTTTTTTTTTGGGGGGTTTTTTTTTCTTTTTTTTTTCCATTGATATATATAAAATCTAGTATACTATTATGTTATCTTGGTTTCTTATGCTTAAATTACATTGTTTGTAGTATTTTCTTTTTGGTATTGTTATCTTTTGGAATTTTATTGTACTTTAACATTGTATTAATGTTTATATGGCTTACCTTTTTTGTATACTTACTCAATAAAAAGATTTAAAAAGAAAGAAAAGGATTTAATAATGCAAGTTGAACTGATACAAGCGCCAATTTTGAACAAACTGAATACGACTTAATGCCTTTTTGATTATGACTTGCCACAGCAACTCTTGATAGGGAAGGAATTACAAATTCCATTGATTTATTCAATGTACCACACCTCAACTGGCAACATACATTCAAAAGCTCACAATTTATTTAGTGGCAAAGAAATTCACATTGATCACAGAAACTACTAATTCAGTTTTTCAGTCTAAGAGAAACTCTGCAACTTCCTATTTAAAGTAACTTAGTTAATTGATCTGTCCCAGTTCAAGTAACTACTCACAATGTTTCAAGAGTTATCTGTACATGAATATTGCCACCATTTTGAAGAAAACCCTGCAGATTTCATAGAAGTTGTCATGTAGATCACAAGTTGTGTTTTCCAGACATGTATCACATTCCACATCTGGTGTAATCTGCAGAAAGACATTTATTTTTATTGTTGGAAGCAAAATGTTTCACGGTTATTGAACAAGAGTACTCAGTAGTAGGCAAACAGGATCATTCTGGCTTCTGTCCCATTCATTTCTACTCCTGATTCAGGGTCTCAAAACAAAATGTTGACTTTTTACTTCTCTTCATGGATGCTACCTGACCTGCTGAGTTCCTCCAGCGTTTTGTGTATTACTCTACCTGCATCAAATTGTTTTGTTGCTTCCTCAAACAATTCTATCAGGCCCATGAAGCATGAGCTGCCACCCCCAAAGCCATGCTGATTACTGTATCTCCAATCAGACTATGCCTCGTTAAATTCTTGTAAACCTTGTCTTTAAGAATCCTCTCCAGTAATTTACCCACCACTGACATAAGACTCACTTATTCAAAATTCCCAGTGTTATGCTTATTAACTTTCTTGAACAAAGCAAAAACATTTGTCATCCTCCAATCTTCTGGTGCTACACCTGTGGTCAATGAGGAGGTAAAGATTTTCACCAAAAGTACAGTAATCTCTTCTATCACTTCCTACAGTAACCCAAGTATAAACCATCTGACCCTGGGAGCTTATCTATCCTAATATCTGTCTGATCAGCAATATTTTCCAGCATATCAGCCTGTTTTATGCTGTCCTCACATTTGTGAATGTTCTCTCACTGGTGAATACTAAAGCAAAGTAGGGAACTATTCTACTTCCTCTAAGTCTAGCCATTGCTTTTCCTTTTATCTCTGATTGATGCTACCCTCACTCTAATCAACTTTCTGTTCTTCTTGTACAGGTAGAATACCTTAGGGTTTTCCTTAATCCTACACATCAAGGCATTCTTATGCCCCCTTTTAGCTCTCCTGGGACAATTCCTAAGCTTCTTCCTAATTAGCTTGTAACTTTTTAAAACACCGTCTGGTCCTTGCTTCCTAAAGCTTGAGTATGCTTCTTCCTCTTGACTAGACGTTCATCATCACTTGTCGACCATGCTTTCTTAAGACTACCATCCTTTCCCTGCCTGAATTGGACAAAGTATTCAGAACCCCATGAAAATGCTCCACAAACAGACTCTACATTTTCATTTGCATCTGTTCCCAATCTTGTTCCCAAGTTCCAGCCTAATTGCGTTATAATTCACCTTCTCTCAATTAAAACTTTTCCCATACTGTCTGTTCCTATTCTTAACCAAGGCTATAGTCAGGGAGCTGTGGTTCCCATACTTTGGCCAAACTGTTTTTAATCCTCCCCAACAGCTCTCGCAAACCTGCCTGCAAGGATATTGGTCCCTCTTGAGTTCAGGTGTAAACCATCTCTTCTGTACAGATCATATCTTCTCCGGAAGAGATCCCAATGATCGACTAATTTGAAACCCTGGCTCCTGAACCAATTCTTCAGCCACACATTCAACTGCCATATCATCCTATTCTTACCCTCACTAATGCATGCCACAGGCAGCAATTCAGAGATTACTACCGTTGAGATCCTACTTTTCTGCTTCCTATGCAGTTCCCTATATGTGCTCTGGACTAGATGGACTACACCCAATGATTCTGAAAGAGGTAGCTGAAGAGATTCTGAGACATTAGTAGTGACCTCTGGAATGACTGCAGAGGACTGGAAAATGGCACATATGACTCCACTCTTTTAGAAGTGAGGGAGGCAAAAGACAGGAAATTATGGGTCTGCAGTCGTTGCCAAGATATTGGGGTCCATAATTAAGGATGAGATTTTAGGGTACTTGGAGACTTGGAGGCAAATGATAAGCTAGTCCAAAGTCAGCATGGCTCCTTTAAGGAGAAATCTTGCCAGCATATCTTTTGGAATTCTTTGAGGAAATAACAGGCAAGAAAAGCAAAAGAGAATTTGTGGATGTTGTTTATTTGGATTTCCTGAAGGCCTTTGACAAGATGCTACATATGAAGCTACAAAACAAGATATGAGCCCATGGTATTACAGAAAAGGTACTAACATGGACAGAAATTTGGCCGGCTGTCACAGAACAAAGATTAAAGAAGGATTTTTCTGATTGGCTGTCGCTGACTAGCAAAAATCTATGTTGGGTTCATTACTTTTCACGTTTCATGTTTATGATCTGGATGGCAGAAATGATGGCTTTTTGTTCGTATGTGGATGATACAAAGATAGGTAGAGGGAAGATATTGTTGAGAAAGAATTGAATCTATAGAAGAACTTGAACAGATTATGAGAATGGACTATTATGGGAATGTGGGGGCTAATATATGAACAGCACTTGGCAGCTTTGTGCATACACTCTCTGGAATTTAGAAGAATGCAGGGGATCTCATTGAAGCCTACTGGATGTTGAAAGGACGAGATAGGGTGGATGTGGAGAGAATGTTTCCTGTGGTGGGTGTATCCAGAACTAGAGGGCACAGCCTTAAAATTGAGGGGCAGCCTTTTAGAACAGAGGTACGGAGAATTTTTTTTTTAGCCAGGGAGTAGTGAATCTGTGGAATGCTCTGCCACAGGGCTACTGTAGAGGCCAAGTCCAAGCCTCTTAAAGCAGAAGTAGATAGTTTCCTGATTGGTCAGGACATGAAAGGATATGGCGAGAAGACAGGTGTATAGGGTTGAGTGGATCTGGAATCAGCCATGATGGAATGGCAAAGCAGACTTGATGGGCAGAACGGCCTAATTCTGCTTCTATGTCTTATGGTCTTGTGGTCTTATAGACAAATAAAAGGTAGGAGGAATACTGTGTGGGGAAATGTATGGTCATGCACTTTGGTAAAAGGGTTAAAGGTGTAGACTATTTTCTAAATGGGAGCAAATTCAGAAATCAGTGGTGCAAAGGGACTTGGGAATTTTGAGTAGGATTCCCTCAAGGTAAACTTGCTGGTTAAATCAGTAGTGAAGAAAGCAAATGCAATGTTAGCATTCATTTCAAGAGGACTAAAATATAAGAGCAAAGATGTAATACTGAGGCTTCGTAAGGCATTGGGCAGACTGCACTTGGAGTATTGTGAGCAGTTTTGGGCCCCTTATCCAAGAATTATGTTCTGGCATTGGAGATGACCCAGAGAAGGTTCAGGAGAATGATTCTGGAAATGGAAGAGTTAATGTATGAGGAACGTTTGATGGTTCTGGGCCTGTACTTACTAGCGTTTTGAAGAGTAAAGGGGGTGCTTCATTGAAAACTATCAAATATTGAAAGACCTAGATAAAGTGGATGTGGAGAGAATGTTTCCTGTAGTGGGGGAGTCTAGGACCAGTGGGCACAGCCTCAGCATAGAAGGATATCCCTTTGGAACAGAGGTGACAAAGAATTGCTTTAGCTGGAGTGTGGTGAATCTGTAGAATCCATTGCCACAGATGGCTGTGGTGGCCAAGTCATTGGGTATATTTAACAGGAGGTTGATATGTTCTTGATTAATGAGATTGGCAAAGGTTACAGGAAGAAGGCAGGAGAATGGGGTACCGAAGGATAATAAGTCAGCCACGACGGAATAGCACAACAGCCTTGATGGGACGAATGACCTGGTCTTATGATATATGGATAGGGATGGAAGAAGACGCCGATCAAATGAGGTAACTTGATCAATGATCAGAGAGTCATCTCAAAAGAACCAAAGAAACATGAGTCATGTATTTGTGTCATTTTGTAGGTTTTGGTGCACACCTGACAAAAAATGTCTTAGATTTGCTGTATTGCAATGAGGGCGTCAAAATCATTAAAAGTGGCACATACCAAAACTTGCAATTATTTTGATTAATTGGGATGGTTGCCATGAAGTAAAAATAATCCACAGTCATTGAGACCTTCCCACTCGTGTTTGCAAGAAGCCTGTCTCCATGTTTAGATTAGCCACAAGGTGCCAAAGGCAGAACACAGACAGTGTATGGGTATGCCAAATATTAAGCAAATTCACCAAACCCTCAACTCCAACAGCTTGCAGAGAAACTAGAATGTTAATGTGAAGACCCAAACCAGACTGGTGAACACATCTCCTGTCTCAGGACCCACAGGTACTGCAGCATTCTCAATTTTCTGTTAACTGTTTCCCCGGCCCTAATTCAACTGAACATTCAGATAAACATTTGACCCCTTTCAGAAAGGTTATGCTTTTTAACTGGTCGTGAAGAATAGCAACACATGCAAAATACTAGAGGAACTTGGACTGTGCTCTTGTTCTTAGATGCTGCCTGGCCTGCTGAGTTCTTCCAGCATTTTGTGTGTGTTGCTTGCATTTCCAGAATCTGCAGATTTTCTCTTGTTTATGACCTGAAGAATAGCTCCAGCTTTAATCAATTTTCATTAATATTGTGTCTTTCTTTAAAAGATTCCTCAGTTCTTGGATAATTAGGGATGGGTAATAAATGCAGCTAATGCTGGTTATTGCCACATCTTCGTGAATGAGCTGTTTCTTAACTAAATGTTCACATGATTATCCTGTAGTTGGCAGAATCTTAGATGGTAACCAGGAGAAGGAAAACTCTTATTTCAAACCTTCACTGCCATGCAGCCATACCCACCCACGGGAAAGGCTTCGGGAGTAAACCCCAAGGAAGAAATCCAGAGCTGGGTTTCCTGAGGCGGTCTGATGTTTACAGCTTCACTCTGGCAACCTCTGCAATGACATTGGTGCCAAGCTGTATTGGTGCTTGCCCTTCCCTTGGACTACATCAGTGACGTGGAGAGGGAGATCCTGCTGCATGGGCAACAGCTGGTTCTTCAAACCTTCCCACCCAGGCTTGCGCCCTGGAGAAGACACAATTCACCGGAGTTGAAAATCATGATCCGCTGGGATCGACAGCTGCCTACAGGATGGTAACCAGGAGGCATACAAGAGTGAGATTGATCAGCTGGTTGAGTGGTGTCGCAACAACAACCTCAAAGTCAGTAAGGACAAGGTATTGATTATAGCCTTTGGGAGGGAGCATTTCATTGATGGGACAAGTGAAGTTGAGTGAAATTATCCCTTTTGGTTCTTGAGCCTGATGGTTGAGGATAATAAGTGCTCCTGCATCTGGTGGTGGGAGTCCAAAGGCTCCTGTACCTTCTTCCTGATGGCAGCAGAGACCGAGGTGCTGGTGCTGGGACTCCCTGATGATGGGTGTTGCTCTCCTATGAATGCTCCTCGTAGATGTGCTCAATGGTGGGGAGGGCTTTACCCATGATGGACTGGGCCATATCCACTACTTTGTGTAGCATTCCCCATTCAAGGGCATTGGTGTTTCCATACCAGGGTGTGATACAGCTAGTTCTTGTGAGATTAGTTTGTATTTGTTCCACCGCTAGTTGCAGGCTGCTCTTCTGAGAAGTAAGTTGTGTCTCTACGTCTGTTTGCGTTCTGTGCTTTTGTATCCATGGACGCAACAATTTCCATAAATGGCTCCCTAGCTTTACAACACTGCTAGCCGTAATTGGACATCACAACAGCCATAACTATTGCTGCTGGAAGAGTTGCATTCATTATAGTCATTGACAGTGTCCATTCAAATGTACATTCTAACATAATATTGAATTAACGACACTTTCTTGTGTCTTTAGATAGTGGATCACTTCTTTAAATTTGAGATTTGATTTTTTAATGTATCGAAATGTTCAAGCTAGGTAAGACAATCTGTCAGTAGTTCATCAGGGTAATCCTTGGGGAGGGCATCTGTTCCAATATTGTGATGTCAAGTTACGGCTAGCAGTGCACTCTGCCTTGTGGAAGGATTGCAGTGGTGATGATGGGAGCCACTCAGTCCCAGTTTTTAGTGAAACCAAAGTGACAATCACAACACACAGACTGCCATCAGCACAACTTTATCCACTGCCCTACAACAACTCTGGATGATGCCTCCACCACTTATTAAAGGACATGAAAGCAAACCATATATTCAGATTTTCCAGTGACCAACATGTTAGTGTGAAGCAATTTGCGTAAAAATCCAAAACACCATTGAGTGAATAGAATTGTAGCAGATAAATTGTAATGAATTCATCTATGACGATGTTTTATTTGCTCAAAAAAAGAACTATTATATTACTTAAACTGTGGAAACAAGGTGTTTAGGAGTTTAGGACATTTAGGAGTTTATTCACACCAAAATGTAATAGGCATACAGTAAAACTTCATCAAATTAATAAGTAGAATTTATTCAAAAATGCCAAAAGAATGTTTACTTTTAAGAGAAACTTCAATGGCTAAAGGATTAGTGGGCTGGTTTACATCACTGTAGTGGGCAGATCTCAAACAGCAACATCAGGAAGTTGAGGAAGGAGATGCAGAACCTAGTAGCATGCTGTCAATGAAATATCCTTTCCCTCAGTGCCAGCAAAACAAAATGGCTCATCTTTGGCTTACAAAAATGGGGAACGGGAACATGTATGGCCTCATCTGTGTCAATGGTGCTGAGGGGGAGATGGTTGAGAGCTTCAGGGTCCTAGGAATAACTGTTAGCAAAAACTTAACCTGGTCCAACCATGTAGACACTGTGGCCAGGAAAGAACAACCTCACCCCTACTTCATTGGATGTTGAAGGAAATTTCGCATTTCCCCAATGAATGAACTTCACTAATTTTCATTGATACACCACAGAAAGCATTCTGCTGGAAGGCAACACAGTCACTTTTTATTGTCATTTCCACCATAACTGCTGGTACAGTACACAGTAAAAACAAGACGACGTTTTTCAGGACCATGGTGCTACATGAAACAATACAAAAATTACACTGAACTACGTAAAACAACACAAAACTACACTGGACTACAGACCTACCCAGGACTGCATAAAGTGCACAAAACTGTGCAGGCATTACAATAAATAACAAACAAGACAATAGGCACAATAGAGGGCAGTAGGTTGATGTCAGTCCAGGCTTTGTGTATTGAGGAGTCTGATGGGTTGGGGGAAGAAACTGTTACATAGTCTGGTCATGAGAGCTCGAATGCTTCGGTACCTTTTGCCAGATGGCAGGAGGGAGAAGAGTTTGTATGAGGGGTGCATGGGGTCCTTCACAATGCTGTTTGCTTTGCAGATGCATCGTGCGGTGTAAATGTCTGTAATGGCGGGAAGAGAGACCCCGATGATCTTCTCAGTTGACCTCACTATCCGCTGCAGGGACTTGTGATCCGAGATGGTGCATTTTCTGAACCAGGCAGTGATGCAGCTGCTCAGGATGCTCTCAATACAACCTCTGTAGAATGTGGTGAGGATGGGGGGTGGGAGATTGACTTTTCTCAGCCTTCGCAGAAAGTAGAGACGCTGCTGGTCTTTTTTTGCTATGGAGCTGGTGTTGAGGGACCAGGTGAGATTCTCCGTCAGGTGAACAACAAGAGATTTGGTGCTCTTAACGATCTCTACGGAGGAGTCATCGCTGTTCAGTGGAGAGTGGTAGCTCCATGCTCTCCTGTAGTAAACAACCATCTCTCTTGATTTGTTCACATTCAGAGACAGGTTGTTGGCTCTGGACCAGTCTGTTAGCCGCTGCACCTCCTCTCTGTATGCTGACTCACCGTTCTTGCTGATGAGACCCACCACGGACGTGTCATCAGCGAACTTGATGATGTGGTTCGAGCTGTGTGTTGCAGCACAGTTGTGGGTCAGCAGAGTGAACAGCAGTGGACTGAGCACAGAGCCCTGTGGGACCCCTGTGTTCAGTGTGATGGTGTTGGAGATGCTGCTTCCGATCTAGACTGACTGAGGTCTCCCAGTTAGGAAGTCTAGGATCCAGTTGCAGAGGGAGGTGTTCAGGCCCAGTAGTCTCAGCTTTCCAATTAGCTTCTGAGGAAAGCTTGTGTTGAATGTCGAACTGAAGTCTATGAACAGCATTCGAATGTATGTGTCTTTTTTGTCCAGGTGGTTTAGGGCCAGGAAGAGGGTGATGGCAATGGTGTCGTCTGTTGAAAGGTTGGGACGGTACGCAAACTGCAGGGGGTCCAGTGAGGGGGGCAGCAGGCTTTTGATGTGCCTCATGACAAGCCTCTCGAAACACATCATGATGATGGCTGTGAGTGCAACGGGAAGGTAGTCGTTGAGGCAGGACTCTGAAGGCTTCTTTCGTACGGGGACAATGGTGGCGGCCTTGAAGCACGTAGGAATGACAGCATTACTCAGGGAGATGTTGAAGATGTCAGTGAGAATTTCTGCTAGCTGGTCTTCACATCCTCTAAGCACTCTGGCAGGAATATTGTCTGGTCCAGCAGCCTTCCGTGGGTTGACCCTGCACAGGGTTCTCCTCACATCGGCCAAGGTAAGACTCAGCACCTGGTCATTTGGAGGAGGGGTGGTCTTCCTCACCGCCACGTCATTTTCTGCCTCAAAACGAGCGTAGAAGTTGTTCAACGCATCTGGGAGGGAGGCATCACCAGCACAGGCAGGTGATGTTGTCTTGTAGTTGGTGATGTCTTGAATGCCCTTCCACATGCGCCGCGTGTCCCGGCTGTCCTGGAAGTGGCTGGGGATTCACTGGGCGTGTGCACGCTTTGTCTCTCTGATGGCCTGGGACAGTTTGGCCCCTGCTGTTGTTAGGGCTGCCTTGTCACCTGCTCTGAAGGCAAATTTTGTCAAATGCTATGCCTAAGACTTCAAGAAATTGCAGAAATTTGTGAATGGAGCCCAGTCTATTACACAAACAAGCCTTCTTTACCACTCCCCACCCCCCAGTTAACTCTATCTACACTTGCCACTGCTTTTGGAAAGCAGTAGATATGTTAAAAGACCCCTTCTAGTTGTCATTCTCTCTTTCACCAACTTTCATTGGGCAGAAGACACAAAATTGAGTACACATTCTATCATCTCAAGGACAGCTTCTATTGTGCTATTCTAAGACTCCAGAATGCACCACAGGTAAACTCTTGGTCTTTGAGTCTACAAGGTTATGGCTCTTAGACCTTAGCTGCGTACCTGCACTGCGTTCTGTCAGTAACTGTAACATCATATTCTGTATTATGCTATTGTTTTTCCTTTTGTACTACCTCGATGTAGTTATGTATGCAACTGAGGAAGGTCAGTGATGCTGGAGAGACAGCTGACCTCCAGGAAAGACTGGCACAGGCTCACAAGTCTAGCAACCTTGTGGGCAGCACTCGCAAGAGGGCACCACTCAAGCTACGACTGAACACGAAGAGCAGTACCTCCAGAGTCTCCCGAGACGGGGGAGGATGAGAGACTCAACAGGACGGTCATACCGGCAACGGCCAGGACAGGAAACACGACTACGAGGAAGCTAAAGCAAACAACACTGATCGGAGAGGAACGCACGGGAGGGTGTCATTGCGGGAAAGTCTGCAAAAATACCAGAGGGCTCAAGATACCCCAGAGCAGATCTAGATGTGGATCAATGGTGACCCAAGTGCAGCACACAGACTTAGTGTCCGGTGAGATGAAGGAGAAATCCAGCCAGGAAGCACTCGACAGAGCTGAAGATCTCTCCCCACTTGAGTCGCCTCAGCACCGAACAACAGACCTAGTGAGTTCCTCTTCGTCTACCCCAATCCATTCGTCAAGGAAAGACAGGATCAAATAGCCTAAGTCATCAGACAATGTCGCCTGGATGCAGTCGATGATGATCTAGACGGCATCCTGGAAGTTGCCTTAGCAGGTCCAGTACACAGAAAGATCGACTCACTCACAGCCATAGCGTACAATCTAGCTAAGGAACGATTTGGCCCAATGGAGCAGAGAAGCCAGCCCGAGTTACCGCGGCAACCAAATAGGAAGGAAAGGGAGCTTCGTCGCTTGAGAGGCGAATTAAAGACACTCAACAAGAGATTTAAAATCAGCTCACTGGCCGAAAAAGAAGGTATCAAGGACTTAACCAGTATGCTGCGGGAAAAGCTGTGCAAACTCCGGAGGGCGGAACATCTGCGACAGCAAAGAAGGAAGAAAGAGAAAAGGCGAGCGCAGTTTGTGAGAGATCCATTCAGTTTCACCAGGACTCTTCTCGGCCAACAAAAATCTGGTATACTATCCAGCTCGAAGCCAGAGGTAGAGGAGTTCCTGCAGGAAGCACACAGCGACCCACGGAGGAGTCAGGGACTAGGAACCAATCGGGCTGTGCGTAGATCAGTAAAACCATCAATTGAGCTGAATGTGAAGGAGCCTACATGGCAGGAAATCCAGGACATCATCCGGAGAGCTAAAGCATCAGCTGCCCCAGGCCCAAGCGGCATACCTTGTAAGGCGTATAAGAAATGTCCAAAGCTTCTTTGGAGGCTGTGGAAGGTCATGAGAAAGATCTGGGCCAAAGGTACTATTCCATCGTTGGAAATTGGCAGAGTGATGCTTTATTCCAAAGGAAGAGGATTCTTCCACAATTACCCAGGTTAGGACAATTTCTCTCCTGGATGTGGAATGTAAGATTTTCTTTTCTGTGCTTGCAAGAAGACTGACTTCTTACATGACGCAGAACCGCTATATCAACACATCCATCCAGAAAGGCGGTATTCCAGGATTTTCGGGGTGTCTGGAACACACCTCAATGATTAGCCATTTGATCCGCGAGGCCAAGCAGAAAAAAGGTGACCTAACATTTGTCTGGTTAGACCTCGCGAACACCTACGGGTCTATTCCACATGACCTCATCCTAGAAGGACTCAACCACTACTACATCCCAGTAGCTATTCGAGACATGATCACCAGCAACCTAGAAGGATTCAAGCTCAGATTTACATCAGCCCATTTCATAACTAGTTGGCAGGACCTCCAGAAGGGGATTCTAACAGGGTGCAGCATCTCCCTCATCCTATTTATTATGGGAATGAACTTACTATTATCAGCAGCAGAAGATGTAACCCGCGGCCCGACGCTGGAGTCAGGCATTGTTCAGCCGGCTTTACGAGGGTTCGTGGACGACATCACTATAACAACTGTGTAACATGTCCAAGCAAGATGGGTATTGGAAACCCTGGGTAATGTAGCTGCTTGGGCGAGGATGTCCTTCAAGGAGGATGTCCTTCAAGGCCAAGAAGTCCAGGTGCATGGTGATCAGAAAGGGCAAAGTTACCAGCAAGTTTAGCCTCCAAGTTCAGGGTGAAGTCATCTCTTCCATTGAAGATAACCCAATAAAGTGCTTGGGGAAGTGGTTTAATGTGTCACTGACAGATGGGGCCAATGTCACCAATGCTGTGAAGCAGACAGATGAATGGCTGAAAGAAGATCGACAAATCCGGACTTACGGGTAAATTCAAGACCTGGTTGTACCAGTACAGCATTCTGCCCAGGCTTCTCTGGCTCTTCACACTTTATAATTTCCCCATGACTGCCTTAGAGGGCATCGAGAGGAAAACCAACAAGAACCTGCGGAGATGTTTGGGAGTTCCCCCAAGCTTCTCTTCAGTGGGCCTCTACATTCGTTCTGGGCAACTGCAGCTTCCCTTGTCATCTGTTGTGGAGGAATTCAAGGTGGCAAAATGTTGAGCCTTAATAAGCTTGAGAGATTCCAATGACGTCTTGGTAAAGCAAGCAGATGTTACAACCAGATCTGGGTGCAAGTGGGCAGCCAACGCAGCTGTGGAGCAGGCAGTGTGTTCTCTGAAGATGCGAGATATCATCGCCAACTCCTGCATCGGGCAGCAAGTCCTCGGCTCAGTTTCACTTCCAGCAGTGGGGAAACGCAAGCATAAGGAAGAGGCAAGACATGGTACAGGCAGAACTACAGATCCTTGTCATCTTCAGAAGTTTTCGGATGACTCTGCCATAGTTGGATGCATCAGCAAGGGAGATGAGGCTGAGTACAGGTAGGAAACTTTGTCACATGGTGTGAGCATCTGCAGCTTAATGTGAAAAAGACTAAGGAGCTGGTGGTAGACCTGAGGAGAGCTAAGGTACTGGTGACCCCTGTTTCCATCCAGGGCATCACTGTGGGCATGGTGGAAGATTACAAATACCTGGGGATACGAATTGACAAAAAACTGGACTGGTCTAAGAACACTGAGGCTGTCTACAAGAAGGGTCAGAGCTGTCTCTATTTCCTGATGACACTGAGGTCCTTTAATATCTGCCGGATGATGCTGAGGATGTTCTACGAGTCTGTGGTGACCAGTGCTATCATGTTTGCTGTTGTGTGCTGGGGCAGCAGGCTGAGGGTAGCAGACACCAACAGAATCAACAACCTCATCCGTAAGGCCAGTGATGTTGTGGGGATGGAACTGAACTCTCTCACGGCGGTGTCTGAAAAGAGGATGCTGTCTAAGTTGCATGCCATCTTGGTCAATGTCTCCCATCCACTACATAATGTACTGGTTGGGCACAGGAGTACATTCAGCCAGAGACTCATTCCTCCGAGATGCAGCACAGAGCGTCATAGAAAGTCATTCCTGCCTGTGGCCATCAAACTTTACAACTCCTCCCTTGGAGGGTCAGACACCCTGAGCCGATAGGCTGGTCCTGGACTTATTTTTATAATTTACTGGCATAATTTACATATTACTATTTAACTATTTATGGTTCTATTACTATTTATTATTTATGGGCAACTGTAACGAAAACCAATTTCCCCCGGGATCAGTAAAGTATGACTATGACTATGACTATGACTAGATCCGTGAGAAAGTGAAGCGGACGACAAAGGCAGTGGAACAAGGGTCCCAGGGTGCCTGGACAAAATGGGATCTGCCTAAGTGCAAGATCTCATGGGCAGAATTACGGGTCTGGAGCCCTTCCGTATTTTCTTCCTCTTGCAATCTGTGTATGACACCCCTCCTTCACCATTACATTTGTACACATGGGGGATAAGAGGGGACCCAAACTGTAAGCTCTGTGGTCAAAAGGGGACACTGGCTCATATGCTGTCCGGGTGTAAAACAGCTCTAACTCAAGGACGGAATAGGTGGCACCATGATAAGGTGCTTCTGGCTCTTGCTGACATAATAGAGAGAGAGAGATGCAGGAAGAGGACAGCTAGCACAGATTTGAGGAAGGCCTTCACCTTCATCAAAGAGGAAGCCAGGCCTTTCGTAACCAAACAACCAAAGCTCAATCTGCTGCTAACAGCCAGGTCCTGGGAGATGAGGGTCGATGTGGGAAGGAGGCTGCAGTTCCCGGATGTGGTGCACACAACCCTACGCCTGGACATTGTTCTGTGGTCAACCGAAGACAAGAAAATAATTCTGGTTGAGCTGACTGTGCCATGGGAGGAGGGATGGGAAGAGGCCCACGAGAGAAAGGCCTTGAAGTACCAGCCCTTAGTGCAGGAGTGCAAAGACAAGGGATGGCAGGCATGGTTTTTCCCGGTGGAGATCGGCTGCAGAGGTTTTCCAGCCAAATCAGCATGGCGGTTGTTGTCAGATCTGGGCCGCTCGTAGGATGTGGGAAGAGGCAGAACAAGCCTCGTGTTGGATTTGGAGTAGGCGAGAGAAGGGAAGCTGGAAGCCGGGAGCAGATGGGCAGTGATTTGGCCACCACTGCCGGCCCACCAACTGGAGCGTGTCGTGGTTAATGGTCAAAACACTCGGTGAAAGTTGGGAACCACCTGATGACATCTGCTCCTGGCTGAAGGCTACGGTTACCTTATAAGGTAACTAGAGAATGCACCCTAATAGGTGTATGTAGTTACGTATGGAATGATCTGTTTGGATGGTATGCAAAACAAAACATCTCACTGTAGATCACAATAACCAATTATCTAAAATTAGTTAAAGCTCTAAATAGTCTATATCTGAAGTAGTGCATAAATACCACTTTTAAATATGGTCTTAACTGGTTATATTGGTGATATATATATATATTTAAAAAGTAGTGCAAAAAGAGAACAAAAGTCCTGTGGTGAGATAATGTTCATGGGTTGCGTTATTGTCCATTCAGAAATCTGAAGGTGGAGGGGAAGAAACTGTTTCTAAAATGTTATGTATGTCCTTTTAGGGTCCTGTAGCTCACCTCTGTGACAGTAGTAATAAGAAGAAAGGATGTCCTGAATGGGGATCCTTAATAATGATGCCTTCTGAGGCATTGCTTTTCGAAGATTTCCTCGGTGGTGTAGAAATTTGTGCCCCTGATGGATCTGGCTGAGCTGGCAACTCTCCGCAGCTTTTTCTGATCCTGTGCAGTGGACCCTCTATGGACTCACTTTCAAGCACTCTTCACCTCACGTTCTCAATATTTGTTGCTTATTTATTTATTATTATTATTATTATTTTTCTATCTTTGTATTTGCATGGTTTGCTGTCTTTTGCACACTGGCTGAACACCCATTTGATGCAGTCTTTAATTGATTGTTTTATGGTTATTGTTCTATCGTGGATTAATTGAGTATGCCTGAAAGAGAATGAATCTCAGGGTTGTATATGGTGACGTGTACTTTGATAATAAATTTAATTTGAACTTTGAAGAACTGTGAAAACACCTGATGTACTGGCTGTAGATGGGAAACGATTGGTCAAGAGGGGACAAGAAGGAGTCAAGATTTGAGGAGATCAGTTCAGTAGTTAGAAACAATGAGCTTATCAAGACAGTCTTCTTTGTGGATCTTGGGTGTGCAAGTGCCCCACCCGGCACTTACATTCAGATTGAAAATTTGCATTAATGCCAAACTCTTTATGTTGAAGAACTGAAAGACTTCTGCCAGTTTGCCTTGAATGTTGTTCACTGTTAAAGCACAGTAGCATGCACTTCTCCAGAAAAGGTACCAGAAATATCTTTTTGCATTAGAAACTGCCTTCAGTCCTATTCTTTTAACTGGAAGTGTTTTCATGTAAAGACATAATTATTGCCTTTCATTTAATTTTCATGGGATTCCTCCCCCCCACACCCCCCAAATAATTCTGCAATGCTGAAGGAACAGGGTAGGGGCTGCTCAAGTCAGATGTTCCTTGCTAGAAACTCCCTCCCTCCATGCACTGCACCTCACTGATGCCAAATCAAACCATCAAACACAAGGAACTCTAAGCAGCTTCCAGACTAGAATAATGAACATTTTCAGTGTATGTGTTTTACTTTGAAACAGAGAAAACAAAAATTCAAAAAAAAAAATGTCCTTCAGTGTGTTTCCCCAGAGCTGATTGTGGGCTTTGGAAAGGGTAAGACGAGCGAACGTAAACAGATCCTCACAGAGTGACCAGAAGTTGAGAGAGTGAGCATTTTCAAGTTCCTGGGTGTCAAGATCTCTGAGGATCTCACATAGTCCCAACATATCGATGCAGCTATAAAGAAGACAAGGCAGCAGCAATATTTCATTAGGAGTTTGAAGTGATTTGGCTTGTCACCTGAAACACTCAAAAACCTCTACAGATGTACTGTAGACAGCAACCTGATAGGCTGCATCACTGACTGGTATGAGGGGTGGGGCTCCTGCACAGGAACATAACAAGCTACAGATAGTTGTAAAATTAGTCAGCTCCATCATGGGTACTGGCCTCTGTAATATCCAAGATATTTTCAAGGAGCAATGCCGCAGGAAGGTAGTGACAAACATTAAGAACCCCATCACCCAAGACATTTCATTTTTAAATCTTTTTATTAATATAATCTTCTACAGCTATAAAATACAGAGATTCAACAAATTAGTATATATATAATTAATAAAGCTGAAGGAAAAAAACCATATATATGCTAATGAAAAAAAATTGTAAAAGAAAAAGGAGGAAAAAAGAGAACCCCAGCTAACTAAAAAAAACCCCACTAACTATAAAACAAAAAAAAGAGATTGTAAGATGCGTTGCTCCGGGAGTTGGTTCCTAATGGCTCTTTTTTCCTCCTTTTTCTTTTATAATTTTTTTTTTTCATTAGCATATATATATCTTTTTCTTCAGCTTTATTAATTATATATATACAAATTTGTTGAATCTCTGTATTTTATAGCTATTATATATATATATATATATATATATATATATATATATATAAGGAAAAGAAAACAACAACCACTAAATCACATTTATATAACATAAAATTGGAAAGAAACCTTGTAAATTGATTCAAATTAAATGCTAATATTTAGCAAAAGAGCCCCACCTTCTCTCAAAATCAAATCGGGGATCAAAAGTTCTACTATTTTTTTCCAAAGTAAGACATAACATTACCTGGGAAAACCATTGAGTTGGTGTAGGAGTAGAGGTATCTTTCCACTTCAATAAAATAGCTCTTCTTGTCAACAATGTAACAAATTCAATTACATGTTGGTTTGAAAAGGAAATACCCTGGATATGATGCGGAAGTATTCCAAATAGAACAGTCAATGTATTAGGTTGAAAATTAATTTTCAAAGCTTTAGAAATTATAGAAAATAAAGATTTCAACAAGGGACATGTACAGAACCCCCCCCCATCACCCAAGACATGCCCTCTTCTCAATGTTACCATCAGGAAGGAGGTACAGAAGCCTGAAGGCAGACACTCAGTGATTCAGGAACAGCTTCTTCCTCTCTGCCATCCTTATTTCTAAATGGACATTGAACTGATTAACGCTACCTCACTACTTTATTCTGTTTTGCACTATTTTTAATTTAACTATTTAATATTCATATATACTTATTATAATTGATTTATTTATTTTTCTGTATTATTATGTATTGAACAAATTTCACAACATATGCTGGTGATATTCAACCTGATTCTGATTTTAATAGATCCTGCAGTGAATCTGACAGTGGAGTCTTATCCATGCTTGAGATCAACATCCAGAACTAGCATTTCTTTCAGTGCAAATTCAAATTAGCCACAGACCCCCAATTTGTTAGGCCTGCAAAGTATGCACCAGGTGTCAGGTATGGGGTTTGGAAGTGTGGACAGAAATTCCATGTGATGTTTGTTGGCAGTAATTTGACTCCAAGTTCTATTGTCGTCGACGGCATTTCATTACTTCAAATCTCTGCACAGAGTCCTTCCCTAAAGTGTTGTGAAGTTCCTTCATCTGAATGTGTTCATGGACTGTATGGAGTCAATGAGGCTCCAGTTAAAGCATACTGGGAGAGTTCAGCTTTACACCTTTGGGGAGGATCTTGGTCTGCCGGAAGTGTTTCTCACCAGCATTTCCAAGAATTGAAGTTCCTAGGCTGTATCCAAATTTCACATGGGATGATTTGATCAAAATTCTGGACTGTGCTAGACAGACCCTTTGTTAATTGGACAAAGTTTAGAGCTGAAGTGGTTGTTGAATAGCTTCTGCTAGTCAAATTGCTTTGTTATAAATGACACAAGAATTCAAGAACTCCCACTTAAATTACATATTATATCTAAGAAGACGGTAAGCAGAGAAACTAGTGGTTGAATTCAAATAATACCTGAAGCTGCTTCTTTTTTACAATGGCAAAGGTCTTGAAACATAAGTGTATATGCTTGTCATGGCCAGTAACCACACTCCCCAAAAATTGCTTCCCACCATCCCTGCCAAGTCAATACAGACACTGAGATTGTGATTAACTGCTCAATATTTACCTGTTCAAAAATCTCACGATCATATGCAGATACGCCAATCTTACCTTATGTCCGCTTAGACTTCAATATTGAAAAGAAATCAAGTTTTAAAACAGACCGGTCACTAGTTGTTGATGGACAAGTTACTTAAGGTTTTTTCTAAATGAAATGGCTTTAATCAGTCAGATTATTACTAATCCAAATGCAGTCAGCAGGCTTAATGAAAACAGAGGGTTTGGAAAATCTAATTTTAAAAGCCTGTCCCATAAGTTAAGTTGGAAGAGCTGCAAATCTATTTCAGCATGACAGACTTCAAGGGCAATGACAGACTATGCGTTCTATTTATTGTAGGTTATTGAGAGTCCACCCCATTGAAGGAGCTAATCATAATGCCTGCTAACTTGTCTGTACATTAAAATTACCAGCCATCTGAAGAATTTCTCTGCAGATTTCATACAAATTGCCAACTAGGTCACAGATTGTGATTTCCAGTCATGCAAAAGTATCATGACCCACATCGGGTACATGGTGCAAACAGGAATTTATTCCAACTGTTGGAAACAGCATAGTTTCGTCAATTATTGAAAAAAATAGTGCTGGGTGTTTGAAAAATACAGCTTCACACATTACCTGAAATACTATTGTGGTGATCCAAACTATCCTTTTCAACACAAAATCAGGATTCAGTAGGATTAACACTGTCATCTGCAGGAGATATTGAAATCAACTGAAGATGACAAACTGACATGGATATATGTTTTATCTTGCATCCATCAATCTTAAGAAAAGCTATTTAAGTTTTCTTTTGGCAAGGATTAATTGTTTTTGTAAAGGATGATTCACAGAAATAGCAAGAAGACTAGCATATGTCCTATCAAGTCTATGTCGTCCAATAAGCACCCATTTAGGTCAATCCTAAGCCAATCATTTTAATGAACACAATTGATAGAACTTTACATTAATGTCGAAAGCAATATAGATCAACTTGGAAATAAAAACTACAAAGATATGAGGGGATGTTGACTCTGGTCGATCGAGAAAATATAAAAGTTATGATACCGCATCATACTTCCAGGTATCAATCCATGCTTTAAGCTTGTCCACCTTTCTTATAATGCTCCTAGCATTAAAATAAATGTATTTAAGAAATTTTCCACCTCTTACTCTCTGTTTATCACCAATGGTGCAAGCAACATTACTATTTTCTTTTTCTTCCTTCTCCCCCACATCTGTTCCTACACTCTGGTTCCCCTCCCCGCTTGTATCTAGTTTAAATCCACCGGAGCCTCTCCAGCAAATCTACCTGCAAGAATATTTGCCCCCTCCGGTGCAGATGTAAATCATCCTGCCAGAACAGGTCCCACCTTCCCTGGAAAACTGCCCAATTATCTATAAATCTGAAGCCCTCCCTCCTGCACCATGTCTCAGCCACGTGTTGATCTGCGCTATCTTACTATTTCTAAACCCGCCTGCACGTGGCACTGGTAGCAATCCTGAGATTGCTATCCTGGAGGTGCTGTTCTTTAACTTGGCGTCTAACTCCCTAAACTCACCTTTCAGGACCTCCTCACTCTTCCTACCCACATCACTGGTGCCTACATGGACCACGACATCCGGCTGCTCACCCTCCCTCTTGAGAATACTGAGAACTCGATCCGAGATATCGCGGACCTTGGCACCAGGGAGGCAACAAACCATTGGGAATTCTCGATCTCTTCCACAGAACCTCTTATCTGCCCCCTAGCTATTGAATACCCTATCACTACTGCTCTCCTCTTCTCCCTCCTTCCCTTCTGAGTTGAGGGTCCCATCTCGGTGCCAGAGATGCAACCATTGCAACTTGTCCCTGGTAGGTCATCCCCATCAACAGCATCCAAAACGATGTACTTATTATTGGTGGGAATGGCCACAGTGGTGCTCTGCTCATTCTGTCTATTCCCCTTCCCTCTCCTGACAGTCACCCAGCTACCTACCTCCTGACTCTTAGGGGTGACTATCTCCCTGTAACTCCTGTTTATTTCTACCTCCGCCTCCCAAATAATCTGAAGTTCATCCAGCTCCAGCTCCAGTTCCCTAACTCGGTCTGTCAGGAGCTGCAGCTGGATGCACCTTTCGCAGGCGTAGTCATCAGGGACAATTGTGCTCGCCTTGACTTTCCACATTCTGCAACGGAGCACTCATCTGCCCTAACTGCTGCCTCCATTACCTATTCTTAAGGTAACTAGATTTATTAAAGGAACGTACCCGGCCTTACCTCACTTGGAGTGAAGCATGGTTACAGGAGGGGTGTGATTGGCAACTAAGTATTCGTGGATTTAATTGCTTCAGGTGTGATAGAATCATAGGGACAAGGGGGGGAGGTGTTGCATTGCTTGTCAGAGAAAATATTACAGCGGTGCTCTGGCAGGATAGATTAGAGGGCGCATCTAGGGAGGCTATTTGGGTGGAATTGGGGAATGGGAAAGGTGTAGTAACACTTATGGGGGTGTATTATAGACCACTAAATGGGGAGCGAGACTTGGAGGAACAAATTTGTAAGGAGATAGCAGATATTTGTAGTAAGCACAAGATTGTGATTGTGGGAGATTTTAATTTTCCACACATAGACTGGGAAGCCCATACTGTAAAAGGTCTGGATGGTTTGGAGTTTGTAAAATGTGTGCAGGATTTACGACCTTTACGACCACCATAAAGCCCCGGAAGTGGCCATCCACAGCTGCCAGAAGTGAGGCCTCCGCTGCTGACCTCGGAAATCGAGCCCGAGGCTCAGCTGGAGTGGAGGCGTCCGCAACCGTGAATCAGCTTAAGGACTTGTTTCAGCCAGGAGCCCGGCTATCCGGAATTAAGTGTCGGCTTCGGGGCCCGGCCCAATCAACAGCCTGGGCCCCCAGCAGCTGGAAGTGGCAGCGGAGCCTCCCCCGTTACTTGGCCCGACCCGGAGTGTCCAACGACGCGACCCGCCAATCATTCCCCGTGGGATGCGTCCACCAACCGCAAAGATCTGACAACAACACACTGCATCGATGGAAACCTGGAAATGAGGAAGCATGGGAAAAGAGCTGGACTGCTGGTCAGATTTAAGCTGAGGGGCTTCAAGGTCCCTTTGCCCACTGTCCTACTAGCAAACATGCAAGCCACAGAGAACAAGGTGGATGATCTTAAAGGGAGACTCCCCTACTGCGGGGAGATGCAGAACTGCTGTGTATTCTGTTTCACCGAGACCTGGCTCTCCCCTGCCACCCCCGACTGTGCCATCCAACCGGAGGGATTTTCGATCCATCGGATGGACCGCACGGCGTCTTCGGGCAAGACGAGGGGAGGAGGTGTCTGTCTACTGACCAACACTGCGTGGTGCTCGGACACAGTGGAACTGACAAGCTCCTGCAGCCCGGTCCTGGAACACCTGTTGGTGAAGTGTCGTTCCTACTATCTGCCACGAGAATTCACCTCGGTCATACTTACAGCGGTTTACATTCCCCCCCAGGTTGACGTGGAGTGTGCTCTGAACATACTGTGTGCCAACATAAGTGAACTTGAGACCAGGTATCCGGAGGCTTTGCTCATTACAGCCGGGGGCTTTAACCAGGCCAACCTCAGAAAGGCGCTGCCAAAGTTATACCAACATGTCTCCTGCCCCACTAGAGGCCCGAATATACTTGACCACTGCTACACAGCACTCAAGGATGCCTACCGTTCCTTCCCACAACCTCACTTCAGAAAATCGGACCATCAGGCCGTACTCCTCCTCCCGGCTTACAAACAGAAACTGAAGCGATAGGTCACGGTGTCAAAAGTAGTGTCGCGTTGGACGGAGGTAACGGATGAGGTCCTCCATGACTACTTTGAATCGGTGGACTGGTATTCAAGGACTCGGCAGATAACCTCGATGAGTATGCCACAGCTGTCACGGACTTTATTTGGAAATGCACAAAGGACTGTGTGTCTCGCAAGACGATCCGGGTATTCCCTAACTGGAAACCTTCGATGAATTATGAGGTCAAGTCCCTTTTAAAGGCTAGAGCTGCGGCTTTTAGGTCCGGGGATACCAGTCGCTACACTGAATCCAGGCGTGAACTCCGGAAAGCCATTAAGGGCGCCAAGAGGCAATATCGAGCCAAGTTGGAAGCCCAGGCTAACCAGAGAGATGCCAGTAGACTATGGCAGGGTCTAAATGAGATCACTGGATGCAAAGAAAAGGCTGGGAATATCATTAACTGTGGCACTTCTCTTTCCTGACGAACTTAGCGTATTCTACACAAGATTCGAGCAGAAGAGGAGCATCCCACTCCCTCCGGATGAACTGGACCTGGTGGTATCGAGATTCATTGTCAGCGAGGAGGACGTTAGAAGGGTCTTCCTGAAGATAATTCCAAGGAAGGCGAGGGGCCCAGATGGCGTCCCACGACGTGTTCTCCTGGCCTGTGCAAGCGAGCTAGCTGGAGTGATTGCTGACATCTTCAACTGCTCCTTGCTTCAGTCTAAGATCCCCTCGTGTTTTAAGAAGGCAACGATAATCCCAGTGCCAAAGAAGAGCAAGGTGGCATGCCTGAATGACTATCGACCTGTGGCTCTGACATCAATTGCTATGAAGTGCTTCGAGAGATTGGTTATGGCACACATCAACCACAGCCTACCGGTCAACCTCGACGCTTTGCAATTCGCCTACCGGAGCAACAGGTCAATGGCAGATGCCATCTCTCTGGCCCTACATTCCTCCTTAGAACACCTGGAGAATAAAGACGCACACATAAGGCTCCTTTTCATTGACTACAACTCTGCCTTTAATACCATCATTCCAAATAAACTGATTCCTAAGCTCCGGAACCTGGGCCTTAGCACTCAGATCTGCAACTGGATCTTCAGCTTCCTCATAGACAAGACCCAGGCTGTAAAAAATAGGTGACAAGCTCTCCTCTACAATCACTCTGAGCTCCGGTGCCCCACAAGGCTGTTTACTCAGCCCCCTACTGTACTCACTGTACACCCATGATTGTGTAGCCAAGTTTCCATCAAACTCAATATATGAGTTTGCTGATGACACAACAATTGTAGGCCGTATCTCGGGTAATGATGAGTTTGAGTACAGAGAGGAAATTAAGAACACCGTCAGAGCAGTGCTGCCAGGATAATCAAGGACATGACCCACCCAGCCAACACACTTTTCATCCCTCTTCCCTCCGGGAGAAGGCTCAGGAGCTTGAAGACTCATATGGTCAGATTTGGGAACAGCTTCTTTCCAACCGTGATAAGACTGCTGAATGGATGCTGACCCAGATCAGGGCCATACCCTCCAAATATCCGGACCTGCCTCTCGGTTTTTTTGTACTACCTTACTTTCCATATTTCTATTTTCTATTTATGATTTATAATTTAAATTTTTAATATTTACTAATTTTTACTATTTTTAATATTTTTAATATTTAATGTTTGTAATCAAGGGAGTGGGAAGCACAGAATCAAATATCGCTGTGATGATTGTACGTTCTAGTATCAATTGTTTGGCGACAATAAAGTATAAAGTATAAATTATAAAATATAAAGGATAGTTTTTTCTGCAATACATAGAGGTACCAACTAGAGAAGAGGCAGTGTTGGATCTCCTGTTAGGGAATGAGATAGGTCAGGTGATGGAGGTATGTGTTGGGGAGCGCTTCGGGTCCAGTGATCACAATGCTATAAGTTTCAATATAATTATGGAGAAGGATAGGCCTGGACCCAGGGTTGAGATTTTTGATTGGAGGAAGGCGAACTTTAAGGAGATGTGAAAGGATTTAGACGGAGTGGGTTGAGATAATTTGTTTTATGGGAAGAATGTAATAGAAAAATGGAGGTCATTTAAAGTTGACATTTTGAGGGTACAGAATCTTTATGTTCCTGTTAGGTTGAAAGGAAAGGTTAAAAGTTTGAGAGAGCCATGGTCTTCAAGGGATATTGGAAACTTGGTTTGAAAAAATAGAGACATCTACAATAAATATAGGCAGCATGGAGTAAATGATGTGCTCGAGGAATATAAAGAGTGTAAAAAGAATCTTAAGAAAGAAATAGACAAACTAAAAGAAGATATGAGGTTGCTTTGGCAAGTAAGGTGAAAATAATTCCCAAGGGTTTCTACAGTTATATTAATAGCAAAAAGATAGTGAGGGATAAAATTGGTCCCTTAGAGAATCAGAGTGGACAGCTATGTGTGAAGCCAAAAGAAAGGGGGAAATTCTGAATAATTTCTTTTCTTCGATATTCACGAAGGAGAAGGATATTGAATTGTGTAAGATAAGGGAAACAGGTAGGGAAGTTATGGAAACTATGATGATTAATGAAGATGAAGTACTGGTGCTTTTAAGGAATATAAAAGTGGATAAGTCTCCGGGTCCTGACAGGATATTCCCTAGGACCTTGAGGGAAGTTAATGTGGAAATAGCAGGGGCTCTGAAAGAAATATTTCAAATGTCATTAAACCCTGCTACGTGCCTTTGGTGAAGAGTAAACTTGCAACCTCGAGGACAGTGAGAAAATGGTCGGAGGAGGCTTATGAGGCGCTCCAGGGTTGTTTTGAGGTGACAGACTGGCAGGCACTCTGTGAGCCACATGGAGAGGATATTGATGGGCTCACAGAGTGCATCACTGATTACACTGATTCTGGAGCTGCTCCGGCCTATGGTAAGGCCACACTTAGATCTCCTCCAGTTCGCCTACCAGCCCCAACTACGAGCTGAGGATGCCATCGTCTACCTGCTGAACCGTGTCTACACACACCTGGACAAGCCAGCGAGCACTGTGAGGGTCATGTTTTTTGACTTCTCCAGTGCGTTCAACACCATCCGCCCTGCTCTGCTGGGGGAGAAGCTGACAGCGATGCAGGTGGATGCTTCCCTGGTTTCATGGATTCTTGATTACCTGACTGGAAGACCACAGTACGTGTGTTTGCAACACTGTGTGTCCGACAGAGTGATCAGCAGCACTGGGGCTCCACAGGGGACTGTCTTGTCTCCCTTTCTCTTCACCATTTACAGCTCAGACTTCAACTACTGCACAGAGTCTTGTCATCTTCAGAAGTTTTCGGATGACTCTGCCATAGTTGGATGCATCAGCAAGGGAGATAAGGCTGAGTACAGGGCTACAGTAGGAAACTTTGTCACATGGTGTGAGCAGAATTATCTGCAGCTTAATGTGAAAAAGACTAAGGAGCTGGTGGTAGACCTGAGGAGAGCTAAGGCACCGGTGACCCCTGTTTCCATCCAGGGGGTCAGTGTGGACACGGTGGAGGATTACAGATACCTGGGGATATGAATTGACAATAAACTGAACTGGTCAAAGAACACTGAGGCTGTCTACAAGAAGGGTCAGAGCCGTCTCTATTTCCTGAGGAGTCAGAGGTCCTTTAACATCTGCCGGACGATGCTGAGGATGTTCTATGAGTCTGTGGTGGCCAATGCTATCATGTTTGCTGTTGTGTGCTGGGGCAGCAGGCTGAGGGTAGCAGACACCAACAGAATCAACAAACTCATTCGTAAGGCCAGTGATGTTGTGGGGATGGAACTGGACTCTCTGACGGTGGTGTCTGAAAAGAGGATGCTGTCCAAGTTGCATGCCATCTTGGACAATGTCTCCCATCCACTACATACTGTACTGGGTGGGCAGAGGAGTACATTCAACCAGAGACTCATTCCACCGAGATGCAACACAGAACATCATAGGAAGTTATTCCTGCCTGCGGCCATCAAACTTTACAACTCCTCCCTTGGAGGGTCAATAGGCTGGTCCTGAACTTACAACTCCTCCCTTGGAGGGTCAACACCCTGAGCCAATAGGCTGGTCCTGAACTTATTTTCTGGCATAATTTACATATTACTATTTAACTATTAATGGTTTTATTGCTATTTATTATTTATGGTGCAACTGTAATGAAAACCAATTCCCCCCCGGGATCAATAAAGTATGACTAGACTATGAGAAATGGGGATGGTGCTGGAGGATTGGCGTACTGCTCATGTTGTTCCATTGTTTAAAAAGGGTTCTAAGAGTAAACCTAGCAATTATTGGCCTGTGAGTTTGATGTCAGTGGTGGGTAAATTGATGGAAAGTATTCTTAGAGATGATATATATAATTATCTGGATAGACAGGGTCTGATTAGGAACAGTCAACATGGATTTGTGTGTGGAAGGTCATGTTTGACAAATCTTATTGAATTTTTTGAAGAGTTTACTAGGAAAGTTGACAAGGGTAAAGCGGTGGATGTTGCCTATATGGACTTCAGTAAGGCCTTTGACAAGGTTCCACACAGAAGGTTAGTTAGGAAGGTTGAATCGTTAGGTATTAATATTGAAGTAGTAAAATGGATTCAACAGTGGCTGAATGGGAGACGCCAGAGTGTAGTGGTGGATAACTGTTAGTCAGATTGGAGGCCGGTGACTAGAGGTGTGCCTCAGGGATCTGTACTGGGTCCAATATTGTTTGTCATACATATTAATGATCTGGATGATGGGGTGGTAAATTGGATGAGTAAGTATGCAGATGATACTAAGATAGGTGGAGTTGTGGATAATGAAGTAGGTTTTCAAAGCTTGCAGAGAGATTTAGGCCAGTCAGAAGAGTGGGCTGAAAGATGGCAGATGGAGTTTAATGCTGATAAATGTGAGGTGCTACATTTTGGTAGGACTAATGAAAATAGGACATACATGGTAAATGGTAGGGCATTGAAGAATGCAGTAGAACAGAGGGATCTAGGAATAATGGTGCATAGTTCCCTGAAGGTGGAATCTCATGTGGATAGGGTGATGAAGAAAGCTTTTGGTATGCTGGCCTTTATAAATCAGAGCATTGAGTATTGGAGTTGGTATGTAATGTTGAAATTTTACAAGGCATTGGTAAGGCCAAATTTGGAGTATTGTTTACAGTTTTGGTCACCGAATTATCGGAAAGACATCAACAAAATAGAGAGAGTACAGAGAAGATTTACTAGAATGTTACCTGGGTTTCATCACCTAAGTTACAGAGAAAGGTTGAACAAGTTGGGTTTTTATTCTTTGGAACGTAGAAGGTTGAGGGGGGACTTGATAGAGGTATTTAAAATTATGAGGGGGATAGATAGAGTTGACGTGGATAGGCTTTTACCATTGAGAGTGGGGGAGATTCAAACAAGAGGACATGAGTTGAGAGTTAAAGGGCAAAAGTTTAGGGGTAACATGAGAGGGAACTTCTTTACTCAGAGAGTGGTAGCTGTGTGGAACAAGCTTCCAGCAGAAGTGGTTGAGGCAGGTTCGATGTTGTCATTTAAAGTTAAATTGGACAGCTATATGGACAGGAAAGGAATGGAGGGTTATGGGCTGAGTGCAGGTCGGTGGGACTAGGTGAGTGTAGGAGTTCGGCATGGACTAGAAGGGCCAAGATGGCCTGTTTCCGTGCTGTAATTGTTATATGGTTATATGTCAGAGGACAGGCAGTGTTGTAAATTGTTCTCCAAATGCTAGCCAAAGTATTCCTTAGGCACAGAACTCGGAGGTGAGGAGTCTATAATGGGGATGTAATAACCATAGACACTGGTGAATAGGATTCAGCAGAGGAATAATCACGTTTGTCTGATTCACTGCAGTCTTCAGAGGATGTGACTAACAGAACAGACAAAGCGGAAGGCAGTAGCTATGTATTTGAATATTTTTCAGAAGACATTCAATGAGGAACTGCACAGAAAACAAGTTAACATCAGAGTACACATTTTGGGCAATATACTGACTTAGATTGAGAAGTGGCTCACACAGTGCAAAATGGTGATAAATGTGATGCAGTGTAACGAAAATATTTTACAATTCATTCTGTGCTCTTTTCTGACTCAGCAGGATAAGGTACGTTTGAATTTAGAAACAAATTAGACACTATACACACATTAGACCACAAAAGAATCAATTTATTATAGTTATTTAAAGTGTACAATAGAGAAAGAAAAACAAATGATTAACGAGGTAGCAGTATAGAAAACAAACTAATATTTATTGTCCACTTAATGAGATGATCTGCAGAATGCCAGATTGAACCACAGATCAAATCTAATCTCTCTCTCTCTCTGTCTCTCTCTCTCACACACACACACACACACACACACACACACACAGAATTTGCATTTGCTATCACTTACAGTAATCCATTCTGGATCTATTAAAGGTGACAACTAGCCATCTTCTTTATTCCTGTTCCTATCTCCAAACCTTAACCCTAGTTGCAACCTAGCCAAAGAGAAGATTCGCCCACTTGCACAAAAAAATTGCCCCTTTTTATACCCTTCAAAACCTCTCACCCTAGTAAGATAAGGTAGTATCTGGTATCAGCACTTGCAAAGCGATCTCACCTTCTCCAGACAAACAAGCATTCATTATTATTTACTCTCAAGGCTCCAAACTTGTACTCCTTTTACCCTCTCAAAACATTCCCACTTCCTTGCTAACACCATTTTGACTTACAAATTTACATTTTGTTTAGCATGTACCAAGGAACAATCAAATTTAACTCTTTCCTTACAGATGTGAAGGAAAGAAAATTTGGAACAGCTATTCAATCTGAAATGATAATTTGGCCATGTGTTACTCTTCCAATATTTGTTGAGAGGTGGGATTGAAATCTCGGAGAATATAGAGGCTATGGATATGGACAAAATAAGCAAGTGGCAAGAACATTGCAGATACAAGATAATGAAGAAAAATGTAAAGTGTTGCAATCTGCTGGACATGAACAGATTTAAGTGGTGGAACTGGCTAAAGATCCAAGGAACTTGGATCTCTTTGTACCTAATTTGCAGTTATAGCCAACATTCAAAACTGAATACAAATTGTATGTTGGCCCATGAGTGGATCAGTAAGGGGTGTATCACTGCAATTATATTAAAAGTGTGGACAGTGGAGAGACAGCCCTCGGTGTAATATGGTGGGGAACACAGTAATATGAAGAAATAAACAGATGCAGCAGAGAATTTTTTGAATGACTCCACAGGTGGTACATTTGCCACATAAGGATCGAATAAAATAAATCTTGAATAAATTCAAGAGATAAGAATATCGAGACTCCTCATCAATACATTTCAAGTCAAGTTTATTGTCATTTAACTATATACATGTATATAACGTACATAACCATATAATGTATACAGAAACAAACAACATTTCTTTGAACCAGGGTGTAAAGCAGAGTAATACAAATAATATACTTATGAAGGTAAGGATAAAATCTACAGATGAATCATACATAAATAACAAACTAGAGTGCATTAATATTATTATTGTAAGGTATGGAACAGATTAACCAGTGACACTTTGAATACGATGTGGCAGGGAGCTCAGAAGCCTGATAGCCTGGGGGAAGAAAATATTTCTCATTCTGACTGTTCTTGTTTTAATGCATCATAGTCTCCTGCCTGATGGTAGTAAGTCAAAGAGGATGCTGGATGGATGGGTTGGATACTTAGTAATACTATGTACAAAGCCCTCCTGATAAATGTCTCCGATGGATGGTAGAACATAGAACATAGAATAGTACAGTACAGTACAGGCCCTTCGGCCCACAATATTGTGCCGACCCTCAAACCCTGCCTCCCATATAAGCCCCCAACTTAGATTCCTCCATATACCTGTCCAGTAGTCTCTTAAACTTCACTAGTGTATCTGCCTCCACCACTGACTCAGGCAGTGCATTCCACGCACCAACCACTCACTGAGTAAAAAACCTTCCTCTAATATCCCCCTTGAACTTCCCACCCCTTACCTTTGTTACGTACCCCGTAACTGGGTTGCCAAACCAGCAGAAATGGATCACTCAGTTGGAGTCTGGAGTACTAGAACTAAGAAAGTTTTATTAAAGAAACAAGCAACACAGTAATCGAAAGGATAATAAATGCAACAGTTCAACAATGATAACCACACATGTGCACAGAATTAAGATAACAGCATCAATCAAGCTCTATCGTTGTCTAGGGGGTAAATGACCAAATTTCAAAATGACTCAAAGTTCAGTCCAGTTCAGTTCGCAGTAATCGTTGCCATGGCGAGGGACAACGTGGGGGGAGAGAGAGGTAGAATAGGAACAACTGATCATTCAGAACACTGCTTCACTCACAGACCAGCGAGATGGCTCACAAACAGCTTTTGGGCGGGTCCTTGGTGATGTCACCTGAGGTCACCGACTGTGACCCCTCCTCCAGATGCGGTCAATCCTCTGCAGTGAACCCGGCACCCAGGCAAGGGCGGACACACACCGGGTTCCCGCTGATCGTACCTTTCCACCCTTGTCGTTGTCTGGTGCTTCTCACCCACTCGTGAGAGGCGCACCGCTTCCAGGGTCTCATTACCTCGGGTGGCGTGTGTCCTGCCTTAGCGAAACTGTCCCTTTTTATCCCCCTGCTGGGGTATCGCCTGTCCATCACTTCAAACAGTTCAGGGTTCAAAGGGGGGGAGCCGCTCCAGACAGCTCTCTCTCCCACATCCCTTCATTACACATCTCCAGACGCTGCTCCATTGTTCCTTATCTCTCCTTCCCCTGAGGGCAGGTGGCAGACCAACTGCTGATGCCACTGATGCTAGCCCAGGCCAGCAAACATCTTAATTTTATGTGTATTCTCGTAACACCTTGAAGCCATGTCCTCTTGTATTGAGCAGTGGTACCCTGGGGAAGAGGCGCTGGCTATCCACTCTATCTATTCCTCTTATTATCTTGTACACCTCTATCATGTCTCCTCTCATCCTCCTTCTCTCCAAAGAGCAAAGCCCTAGCTGCTTAATCTCTGATCATAATGCTTATTCTCTAAACCAGGCAGCATCCTGGTAAATCTACTCTGTACCCTTTCCAATGCTTCCACATCCTTCCTATAGTGAGGCGACCAGAACTGGACACAGTACTCCAAGTGTGGCCTAACCAGAGTTTTGTAGAGCTGCATCATTACACCATGACTCTTAAACTCTATCCCTCGACATATGAAAGCTAACATCCCATAAGCTTTCTTAACTACCCTATCCACCTGTGAGGCAACTTTCAGGGATCTGTGGACATGTACCCCCAGATCCCTCTGCTCCTCCACACTACCAAGTATCCTGCCATTTACTTTGTACTCTGCCTTGGAGTTTGTCCTTCCAAAGTGTACCACCTCACACTTCTCGGGGTTGAACTCCATCTGCCACTTCTCAGCCCACTTCTGCATCCTATCAATGTCTCTCTGCAATCTACGACAATCCTCTACACTATCTACAACACCACCAACCTTTGCATTGTCTGCAAACTTGCCAACCCACCCTTCTACGCCAACATCCAGGTCGTTAATAAAAATCACGAAAAGTAGAGGTCCCAGAACAGATCCTTGTGGGACACCACTAGTCACAATCCTCCAATCTGAATGTACTCCCTCCACCATGACACTCTGACTTCTGCAGGCAAGCCAATTCTGAATCCACCTGGCCAAACTTCCCTGGATCCCATGCCTTCTAACTTTCTGAATAAGCCTACCGTGTGGAACCTTGTCAAATGCCTTACTAGAATCCATATAGATCACATCCACTGCACTACCCTCATCTATATGCCTGGTCACCTCCTCAAAGAACTCTATCAGGCTTGTTAGACACGATCTACCCTTCACAAAGCCATGTTGACTGTCCCCGATCAGACCTTGATTCTCTAAATGCCCATAGATCCTATTTCTAAGAATCTTTTCCAACAGCTTTCCCACCACAGACGTAAGGCTCACTGGTCTATAATTACCCGGACTATCCCTACTACCTTTTTTGAACAAGGGGACAACATTCGCCTCCCTCTAATCCTCCAGTACCATTCCCGTGAACAACGAGGACATAAAGATCCTAGCCAGAGGCTCAGCAATCTGTTCCCTCACCTCGTGGAACAGCCTGGGGAATATTCCATCAGGCCCCGGGGACTTATCCGTCCTAATGTATTTTAACAACTCCAACACCTCCTCTCCCTTAATATCAACATGCTCCAGAACATCAACCTCACTCATATTGTCCTTACCATCATCAAGTTCCCTCTCATTGCTGAATACCGAAGAGAAGTATTCATTGAGGACCTTGCTCACTTCCATAGCCTCCAGGCACATCTTCCTACCTTTATCTCTAATTGGTCCTACCTTCACTCCTGTCATCCTTTTTTTCTTCACATAATTGAAGAATGCCTTGGGGTTTTCCTTTACCCTACTCGCCAAGGCCTTCTCATGCCCCCTTCTTGCTCTTCTCAGCCCCTTCTTAAGCTCCTTTCTTGCTTCCCTATATTCCTCAATAGACCCATCTGATCCTTGCTTCCTAAACCTCATGTATGCTGCCTTCTTCCACCTGACTAGATTTTCCACCTCACTTGTCACGAATTGTTCCTTCACCTTACCATTCTTTATCTTCCTCACCGGGACAAATTTATCCTTAACATCCTGCAAGAGATCTCTAAACATCAACCACATGTCCATAGTACATTTCCCACAAAAACATCATCCCAATTCACACCCACAAGTTCTAGCCTTATAGCCTCATAATTTGCCCTTCTCCAATTAAAAATTTTCCTGTCCTCTCTGATTCTATCCTTTTCCATGATAATGCTAAAGGCCAGGGAGCGGTGGTCACTGTCCCCCAGATGCTCACCCACTGAGAGATCTGTGACCTGACCCGGTTCATTACCTAGTACTCGATCTAGTATGGCATTCCCCCTAGTCGGCCTGTCCACATACTGTGACAGGAATCCGTCCTGGACACACTTAACAAACACTGCCCCATCTAAACCCTTGGAACTAATCAGGTGCCAATCAATATTAGGGAAGTTAAAGTCACCCATGATAACAACCCTGTTATTTTTGCACCTTTCCAAAATCTGCCTCCCAATCTGCTCCTCTGTATCTCTGCTGATACCAAGGGACCTATGGAATACCCCCAATAGAGTAACTGCTCCCTTCCTGTTCCTGACTTCCACCCATATTGACTCCAAAGTGGACCCTGCTACATTACCCACCCTTTCTGTAGCTGTATTAGTATCCCTGACCAGTAATGCCACCTCTCCTCCCCTTTTTCCGCCCTCTCTATCCTTTTTAAAGCACTGAAATCCAGGAATAATGAGAATCCATTCCTGCCCTGGTGCCAGCCAAGTCTCTGTAATGGCCACTACATCATAATTCCATTATGTATCCAAGCTCTCAGTTCATCACCGTTGTTCCTGATGCTTCTTGCATTGAGGTACACACATTTCAGCCCTTCTACCTTCCTGTCTTTACACCGTTTAATCTGCTTCTCTTTCCTCAAAGCCTCTCTATATGTTAGATCTGGCTTTACTCCATGCACTTCTTTCACTGCTCTAGGGGGGTCGCATCCCCCTTGCAAATTAGTTTAAACCCTCCCGAACCATGCTAGCAAACCTACCTGCAAGGATATTGCTCCCCCTCGAGTTCAGGTGCAAACCATCCAATCTGTACAGGTCCCACCTTCCCCAGAAGAGATCCCAATGATCCAAAAATCTAAAACCCTGCTCCCTGCACCAACTCCTCAGCCACGCATTCAACTGTAGGGAGACCACTATAATCCTCTCTGTTCTCACAGTCCTTGGTAGGGATTTCCAGTCCAATGCTCAACTGCTCCCATACTATATGGAAATGCAACTTGTTCAGGTGGTGGAGTAAAAGACTTGCTTGCCTCAATTTTAGGAAGTGGAGGCGCTGCTGTGCCTTCTTGTTCAGGGAGGTGGCATTAAGGGATCAGATGAGGTCATCTGTGATGTGAACTCCAGAAACTTGGTGAACTTAAATTCTCTCTACAGAGGAGCCATGTATTCACAGAGGGTCTGGTTCATCTGCACCTTCCTGAAGTCCACAATTTGATAGGATCCATCTGGTTATAAGCAGAGAGGATCTTTTTCCTGGCAGCAGAGACTAAAACCAAGTGTAGGCCATTTAGGACTGAGAACAAAAAAATTCCTCATTCATATTCTTCCAAGAATTATGGGGAATCAGTTAATAGTGTTGAATGAATTTCATAGATTACTGGAGCCATAGGATGATGATAGAGCAGGAAATTAGCATTGGGGTAGATGAGCAGCAGAACAGACTGAAAGTGACCAAGAAATCACAACCTTAATGAATACCTTTCTTCAGTATTCACCCATGAGAGGAATCTTGTTGAATGTGAAGACAGCTTAAAACAGGCAAATGTCAAGGTTAAGAAAGAGGCAGAGCTGTAATTTTTATAAAACATTATGACTGAAAAGTCCCAGGACCACACAGTATATACGCTATGTTACTATGGCAACTGAGGGAAAAATTGCAGTATTGTTCGCAATGACCTTTGTGTCCTCACTGGTCTCAGGAATAGTAGCAGAAGATTGCAGGATGGCAAATGTTATTCCTTTGTAGGGATAATCATGGGAGTTACAGACCAATGGGTCATCCATTAGTGATGGGCAAACTATTAGAAAGGATTTGCTGTGACATGAGTTACAGGCATTTGGAGAAGCATAGTTTGATTAGGGATAGTCAGTGTGGCTTTGTGAGGGGTGGATCATTTTTCACAAGCCTGATTGGATCCTTTGAGAAAGTGACAAAACGAATTGATGAAGGCAGTGTGGTGGATGTGGTGTATATGGACTTTAGTAAAGTGTTCGACAAGGGTCCCCATGGTAGGCTCATGTATAAAATCAGGTGGTATGGGGCCATAGAAACCTCTCCTGTATGGATTCAGAATTAACTTACCCACAGAAGACAGGTTGGTAGTAGATAAAGCTTATTCTGATTGGAGGTTTGTGACTAATGGTGTTCCATTGTTTTGTTCTGGGACCTCCTGCTTTTCATGATTGTTATCAACAATTTCATCTACCCCATTTGCATTGTTCTATTAAATGCCAGGCAGGAGACCAAGTGCGAATGAAGCAATTTCCGGGAACGAGTTCGAGGCCAGTAGTACAAATTACACATTGCAACAAACTGATTCAGAGCAACACATACAAAATGTTGGAGGAGCTCAGCAGGTCAGGCAGCATCTATGGAAATTAATAAACAGTCGACATTTCAGGCTGACACCCTTCCTCAGGACTGAAATGGAAGGGGAAAGATGCAGGAATAAAAAGGTGGGGAAGGGCAAGGAGGCTAGATAGAAGGTGATAGGTGAAGCCAGGTGGGTGGGAAAGGTAAAGGACTGGAGAAGAAAGAATCTGATAGGAGAGGAGAGTGGACTATAGGAGAAAGGGAAAGAGGAGGGGACCCAGGGGGAGGTGATCAACAGGCAAGAAGAGGTAAAAAGGCCACAAGTAAAAGAAATGATTCAGTGCTTGATTGATTTCTTTGTTGTAGGTGGAAAAGGATTCAACATGGGGAGGAAGGATAGAATTGAGGTATGAGGCACAAGCTCTGTGGGACAAGAGCAGGAAAAGTGAGAATGTCAGGACAGACAAGTTTGTGGATCTTGGACAAGGATAGTGCTTCCTGCTTACTGAGCTTGGAGATCTCCTGACGTGACAAGCTCTGTGTATAATACGCCAAAGTAACTGAAAGACTTCTGCCAGAGCGAGCCTTGTAAATTGTGAATTTGTAGTGCACAGAGGCATGCATTTCTCAAATTAGCGCCAGAAGAATTTCCTTGTATTTGAAACTGTCTTCACCCCTCAAAGTAATCAACCAACATGGGCAATCTTTTATTGAACAACTTGTAAGTATTTCCGTTTCACCGTGGTATTTCTCTTTCTCCTTTCACCCCCGCTCCCGAATTTGGACATGCTGATTTAAGAACTGGGGAGAGGGGCAATCAGGTGTTCAAATCAGATTCCTTGCTTGATACTCATTGTGTTAACCTTCTGCATGCAATGCAGCCCACAGATGCCCAGTCAAGCAATTAAGCACAGTGAACTGAGCAAATTCTACAGGAGGATTGCAAACCTCTGTACGCTGTGAAACACTACAAAAATATTCTTTGCAATTACTCTCCTCTTTTCAATACCAGCATTGCTGCAGCTTGAAAGCTTTGACTACTGAATATTACCCGAACTTTCCCTGCTGCATGGTCACTTAAGAGAGTTTCACACCGATCCTTTTGGAATAAGTTTAAATTCATCTACACCTATAATCAGAGGGACAGCTCACACAGGGATTCAATCTCCCACATTCCTTACATCCATCTTGCAGTTACTTCGGAATGTCACATTGATAACATGAGACATGGACCAAAAGTGCTACACCGTGCTTCCTTTCAGTACCAACCTATAGCCACATGCCAGAAGTGGCTGTTGACCACGTACTCCAAGAACCTGGCTGGAGGTGGAAAGTGGTTGGATAAGGTATGATGAGATCTGTTCAGTGGGATAGCAGCAGGCGGAATTATTGAGTCTACCAGTAGGGTCCTGTTTGTGAATGGCGGGTAAGAGACAGAAGCAAGTGTGGGGTTGGGGCTCTATCTCAGTGGGATTGAAAGTCAGGAATGTAGAGGCTTCAAGAGGATTAGGACAAATTAAATGAGTGGTCAAAAGCTTTGCAAATGTGGGGAAATGTGAAGTTCTCCAATCTGTTGCACAAAAGCAAAAGTGCCAGGATTGGCTTGTGTTCTAAGCAACCTGATTAGGTTTGTTCACAAGACACAAGCCAAGAGGCAGGTACAGTAAGTAAATAACTGTTTAGTATGCACTTAAGGGCTAACATGCCATCTTACAATGATTATGCGGAAGCAGCACTCTGGAAAGATGGCAGTCAATGTTGGTAGCCACCTTGACAGGTAAACAGATGTGTCATACCACAAGTGCAGTAAATATATTTCAGGCATGGTAGGTTTGCCAAACAATTATTGAATATACTTAACCTATGTTCAAGAGTTAAAGAATGTGGAGACATCGCATCGTAACTGTTGATAGGGCTCAGCTTCAGGGAGTGTGTTTCTCTCAGCCAAAGAGATTAGAATCAGGAGTTAGCCATTTAGGAAAACTTCATGCAGAGGCAAGTCCTTGATATTCTTCCAAAAGTGAAGAATCAGTCATAAGTTTTGAATGAATTCAGTAGGGTTCTGGAATCATAGGGTGTGGGTGATGCTGGAAAATAGCATCGGGGCAGATGGACCGCCAAGGTCCAAGGTATATTTATGATCAAGGTATGAATGCAATATTCAATCTCGATCAGTGAGTGGTACAGCAGGATCAACAAGACCAAGAACTAACTACACTCTTGCATATAAGCAGTTTCAAATGTTTTAGTAAACAAAATTAAAAAAAAACTTTTATCTTTATTATATCACCATAAGAACCCACAAAAAGCATCCGGCCCAGATGGGGTACCTGGCCAAGTACTAAAGAACTGTGCTGATCAACTGGCTGGAATGTTCACTGAGATCTTTAACCTCTCACTTCAGCAGTCTGAGGTTCAAAGTTCAAACTTCAAAGTAACTTTTAATATCAGAGTACATATATGTCACCACATACAACCCTGAGATTCTTCTTTCGACAGGCATATTCAGCAGATCTATAGAATAGTAACTATAACAAGATCATGAAAGATCAAGAAGAATACAGAAGACAACAAACTGTTTACAAGCAAATATAAATAAATAGCACTAAATAACGAGAACATGAAATTACAAGATAACAAATCCTTAAAGTGAGATAATTGGTTGTGGGAACATCTCAACAGGTGGACAAGTGAGTGTAGTTATCGCTTTTTGTTCATGAGCCTGATGGTTGAGAGTTAGTAACTGTTCTTGAACCTGGTGATGTGAGTCCTGATGTTCTTGTACCTTCTACCTGATGGCAACAGTGAGAAAAGAGCATGCCCTAGGTGGAGAGGATCTTTGATGATGGATGCTGTTTTTCTACATTTATGCTTTTGATGTCCTGCTGAATCTCCGCAAACTCCTAGGGAAGTAGAGGCATTATTATGCTTTCTTTACAAATACATTTACATGCTGGGTCCAGGGCAGGTCCTCCGAAATAGCAACTCTGAGGCTGCAGCTGCCCTGAAATGATGTCGTATTCGTAAGTAGAGTGCTGTGCACAATTCTGATTCGATGGAGGCAGACATGAGAAGCAAGGAGGAACATCTGGAGAAACTTCTGAAATGCCCGCTTCGCTGCCGCTGCTACTGTGCAATCGAGAATTTCTGGAGGGGAAGGCCCCAAATTCTCAGCTTTGCCTATTGCCTGTTGCCGGGACCGGGGTCAAAGCGCTCGGCGGAGATGGTGCTTGGTGCTTGGTGTCGGAGGGCTGGTCGGAGGCTCGAAGTTTTCGGATGGACTCAAGACTCGGCTGTGGTCAGGTGCTTCCAGGTTGCTGCATTGGCAAGTTTGCAGCACTGGAAGCTCATGGCAGGGAGAGTTTTTCTTCTTTCTCCGTCTGCGTGAGATGATGGGACTTTCGAGAGACTTTGAGACTTTTTTTTACCATGCCCATCGTCTGTTCTTATCAAATCACGGTATTGCTTTGCACTGCTGTAACTACATATGTTATAATTATGTGGTCTTTGTCAGTTTTTCAGTCTTGTTTGTCTTGTGTTTCTGTGATATCATTCTGGAGGAACATTGTATAATTTCTTAATGCATGCATTACTAAATGACAATAAAAGAGGACTGCATGTCCTCATAATCTAATCTAATCTAATCTAATCTGAGGAATTTAAAGTTAATGACCTTCTCTTTCTCTGTTCCTCCAATGAGGACTGGACCTCTGGTTTCCTCTCCTGAAGTCTACAGTCAGTTCTTTGGTTTTGCTGACATTGAATGAAAGATTGTTATTATGACACCACTCAACCAAATAGTCATTCTCCCTCTTGTTGCTCTGTTAGGCAAATTGGAGCAGATCAAAGTTGCCTCTTAGACAGGAGCCGATATGTTTCATCACCTGTCTCCCAAAACACTTCACCACTGTGGATGCAAGTTCAACTGGGTGATAGGCACTGAGGCAGGTCACCATGGTCTTTTTGGGAACCAATATGATTAAAGCCTGCTTGAAGCAGGTTAGATCCTCGACAGGGTGTGGTGCCCACCTGCTTCAAGCGGGCTTCAATCATATCAATTCCCAAGAAGAGTGTGGTGACCTCTCTCAATGACTATTCCCCATTTGAATTGACATCCACAGAGATGAAGTGTTTTGAGAGATTGATGACAAAACATATTAACTCCTGTCTGAGAAGCAACTTAGATCCACTCCAATTTGTCTACCGGAGCAACAGGTCCACAGCAGATGCCATTTTATTGGCTCTTCACTCTACCATGGAACCTCCGGACAGCAAAGATGCATACATCAGCTTGCTCTTTATTGAATACAGATTAGTATTCAATACCATCATCCCATCAAAATTAATCAATAAACTCCCAGATCTTGGCCTCAATACCCTTTGGTGTAATTTGATCCTCGATTTCCTCACTTGCAGACCAAGTCTGTTTGAATTGGCAACAACATCTCCTCCACAATCTCCATCAGTACAGGTGCACCACAAGGCTGTGTGCTTAGCCCCCTGCTCTACTCACTTTGCACTTTTGACTTTGTGGCTAAGCACAGCTCCAATGCCAAATTTAAGTTTGTTGATGACCCCATTGCAGTAGGCCAAATTAAGAGGGGGTGTTGAATCAGCACATAGGAGGAAGAAAGATAATGTGGCTGTGTGGTATCGTAACAACAGCCTCAATGTTAGCAAGAGCGAGGAGCTGATTATTGACTTTGCGAGAAGGGAAACAGAGATCCATGAGTCAGTTCTCATTAGAGGATCAGATGTGGAGAGGGTCAGTATCTTTAAATTCCTAAGTATTATTATTTCCAAGGGCCTGTCCTGGACCAAGCACATAAGTACAATTATGAAGAAAGCATCCATCTGTCATAATATGGGGGGCATTGGGAGCGGACCCAAATGCAAGACACAGACACTGAACTACTAGGAACAGGACATGGCTAGAGACCAGAGTTAGGGACGTGACTGGATGGAGACTAGGAGCTGGGACAAGGACAGAGACTTGGGTTAGGACTTGACTAGGATGGAGGAACCAGGACATGGAACTTGGAACTAGGACCCTGGGCTTGGACTCTGAGCCAGAGACTGGACAAGGACCCAAAACCTGGGTCTTGACTCAGGCTCGGACCCTGGATCTAGGTGTGGAGATGACGAGGCTTGGGTTCTTTGAGGCTTGGGTATGGACTCCGAGCCAGAGACTGGGCAAGGACCCAGAACCTGGGACTTGACTCGGGCTTGGACTTCAGAACTAGGTGAGGACAAGACGTGGCTACAGGTAGAGAAGTGGCAACAGGACTGGATGTGACACTTCCAGACAGGAAAAGGGAACCACAGCACAGGACGAGGGAAGCCTAATACCAGGCTGGGCGAGACACATGGACAAGAGGAGAAAACAAAGCCATGCCTTGGACAGGTCAAGGTTCTAGGATGTGGCTAGGACTGGACGAGACCTCGAAGCCTTGACTTGATCGAGGGACAGACAGGAACGCAGAGCCTTGGTCAAGGGAGAGACCACAGAGCTGGGACCCCTCCTTGGGTACAGGACATAGGGCCGGGACTCACTACACAGAATGCAGAATACGACAAGACAGTTCCCAACACAAGGTAGCGGCAGACAGCTGGGCCTACCTAGCGAAGGCGTGGATACAGACGGTTCCCAACACTAGGTAGCAGCAAACGGCTGGACCTACCTAGCAAAGGCGTGGACACAGACGGTTCCCAACACTATGTAGCGGCAAACGGCTGGCACTACCTAGCGAAGGCAAGGACAAAAAGACAGATTCCAACACTCGGTATCAGCAAATGGCCAGACCTACCTAGTGAAGGCGTGGACACAGAGACAGTTCAAAACAACAATAGACAGTTCCTTATCTTGCTCTGGCAATGGAACTTGACAGCAGTGCAGGCGAGGGTTACAGGTGAGGCGAGGCAAGGCTCCAGGTGAGGTGAGGCAAGGCAAGGCTCCAGGCGAGGTGAGGCTTCAGGCACAGGTTGCAGGAGCATGGCAAGACTTCAGGAGGAAGGGGCAGAGAAGGGATTCAGACAAGTGATTCAGACGGGGATTAGGACAGGATCAATCCAGCAACCAGAAGCTGAATCCTGAAGCTATTTATGAAGCCAACACAAACGAGTATCAGCTGCCTCAACAGAAACTGGGGAAAACTTGAAAACCTGGAATAAGGAACATGGACCGGACCATGACACCATCATCATCAGGGGACCCCCATCACCCAGGTCATGCTCTCTTCATACAGCTGCCATCAGGACAAAGTTACAGGATCCTCAGGACTCAGACTACCAGCTTCAGGAACAGTTACTACTCCTTGACTTCACTCACTTTCACTTGCCCAATTGTTCAAATGTTCCCATAGTCAAGAGACTCACTTTCAAGGACTTTTCATATCATCTTTTTGATATGTATTCCTTATTTATTTATTATTATTATTTATTTATTTTTTATTTGTAGAGTTTGTTGTCTTTTGCACACTGGTTGTACTGGGTGGCACAGTCTTTCATTGATTCTGTTATGGTTATTATTCTACAGATTTTTTGAGTATGGCAGCAAGAAAATGAATCTCAGGGTTGTATGTGGTAACATATATGTACTTTGATAATAAATTTAGTTCGAACTTTGAACATTAGTGCCATTCAACATGGCGCATACCAAAATATTTGCCTTATTTTAATAGTCAGAAGTCTTCTTATGAACAAAACACATTCAGATCGACCTAACACCAACCCATTTATGATGCAGTTACCTATCCTGTATTTGCAATAAGGTTACATCCGAATAAAGACAAAATATCAATATATCAATCAGATTGAAAGAGTGCAGAGAAAATTTACCAGAATCTCATCAGGATTTGGGCACCTGAGCCATGGGGAAAATTTGAATAGGTTAGGATTTTATTTCATAGAGCATCGGAGAATGAGGGGAGATTTGATAGAGGTATACTATATTATGAGGGGTATAGGTAGGGTAAATGCAAGTAGGGTATTCCCACTGAGGTTGGGTGAGACTAGAACTATTCTCATGAGTTAAGGGTGAAAGGTGAATTGTTAAGGGAAACATGAGGGGAACTTCTTCACTCAGCAAGTGATGAGAGTGAGCTGCCAACAGATTTCAACATTTAAGAAAAATTTGGATAGATACATGGATGAAAAGGGTATGCAGGGCTATAATCCAGATGCAGGTCACTGGGACTAGGCAGAGGAATTTTTGGCACAGACTAGATGGGCTGAAGGGCCTGTTTCTGTGTTGCAGTATTCCATGACTCATTAACACTATGACCTCTCCATGCACAATGCCCATTTCCTCATAAACTAAGAAACTATCCAACTTAAAGCAACTATATCGAGTAGAAAGCTTTAAAGCAGATGGGTGAGCATACCTCTAGCATCAAAAGACCATACGACATAGGAGCAGAATTAGACCGATTGTCCCATTGAGTTTGCTCTGTCATTCTATCATGACTGAATTATTATCCCTCTCAACCCCACTCTCCTGCCTTTTCCCCATATCCCTTGATGCCCTTACTAATCAAGAACCTGTCAACCTACTTTAAATATACACAATGATTTGGCCTCCACAGCCATCTGTGGCAATGATTTCCATAGCTTCACCACCCCCTGGCTAAAGAAATTTCTCTTCATCTCTGTTCTAAAGGTATTCTTATTCTGAGGCTGTGGCCTCCAGTCCTAGACTCTCCCACTACAGGAAGCATCCTCTCCACGTTGATAGGTCTCAATGAGATCCCGCCCCCCACCATTCTTCAAATCACTGGCAAGTACAGGCTCTGAGACATCAACCTTTCCTCATATGCTAACCCTTTCATTCCTAGGATGATTCTTGTGAACCCCTTCTGGACCCTCTCCACTGCCAGCAAATTAATTTAAAACTTGTGCAAACTAACTGAGCAGAGTGTTCAAAGACATCTTCAATCTCTCACTACTGTAGTGGGGGTTCCCACCAGCTTCAAGAGGGCAACAATCATACCAGAAACCAAGAAGAGTAAGGTGAACTGCCACAATGACTATCATCCAGTGGTACCTAGATCTACTGTGATGAAGTGCTTTGAGAGGTTGGTCATGGCCAGAATCAACTCCAGCCTAAGCAAAGGACCTGAACCAATTCAACTTGCCTATCATCACAATAGGTCTACAACAGATGCAATCTCATTGGCTCTCCACTTGGCTTTGGATCACTGAGACAATACTAGTACTGAAGTAAGGCTTCTGTTTATTGATTACAGCTCAGCATTCAATGCAATTATACCCTCAGTTCTAATCAAAAAACTCCAAAATTTGGGCCTTTGTACCATCCTCTGCAACTGGATCATTGATTTCCTCACCAGGAGACCAAAATCTGTCTGGATCAAAAATAACATCTCCTCCTCACTGACAATCAACACTGGCGCACCTCAAGGATGCTTGCTTAGGCCACTGCTCTACTCTCTCTCTCTCTCTCTACACCCATGACAGTCTGACTAGGCACAGCTCAAACACCTTCTATAAGTTTGCTGATGACACCACATTTGTTGGCAGTATTTCAGATGGTGATGAGTTGGACAGGAGTGAGATAGATCAGCTGGTTGAATGGTGTCGCAACAACAACCTTGCACTCATTGTCAGTAAGACTGAGGAATTGATTGGGAATTCAGGAAGGGTAAGTTGTGGGAATACACACCAGGCCTCCTTGAGGGATTAAGGAGTGAAAAAGGTGAGCAGTTTCAAGTTCCTGGGTGTCAACATCACTGAGGATTTATCCTGAGCCCAACATATATTGGTTCAATTACTAAGAAGGCATGGCAGTGTCCATATTTCATTAAGAGTTCAAGAAGAATTGGTATGTCACCGAAAACACTTTGAATTTCTACAGATTTACTGTGGAGAGCATTCCAGCTGGTTCCATCGCTGTCTGGAATGAATAGGCCACTGCACAGGATTGGAAAAAGTTGCAGAACTTTGTAAACTCAGTCAGCTCCATCATGGGCACCAGCATCCCCAGCATCCCCAGCATCCCCAGCATCCAGGGCACCTTCAAAAGGTGATGCCTTAAAAAGATGGCATCCTTTGTACGTTTGTTTGATAATTGCACTGTAGCGTCTACTGTGAAGATTAGAGACGCCTGGAGAGAGGAGTTGGGCATTGAATTATCTGAAGCTGCCCGGGACAAGAGTTTGTCTATGATACAGGCTTGCTCTGTTAACAGCAGACACCAACTGATCCAGTTTAACGTTGTCCACCATCTCCACTACTCTAAACTTAGATTGCACAGGATTTACCCTTCTGTCTCGCCAATGAGTGATAGATGCCAAGGAACGGAGGCCACGTTGTCACACACCTTTTGGTTTTGCCCATTACTGACTGGATTTTGGTCCAAAATATTTGACTGGTACTCAAAGGCCTAAAAAGGATCCTTCCCCTTGGAAGCTGGTCTCGCCATCTTTGCTCGCAATCTTCTATTTGTTTCCCTGCAGCCATACAACAGTCTCTGATGCTGGGGATGATTGTTGCCAAAAGATTTATCTTGATGGAATGGAAATCACCTTCTCCCCCTTCCTTTCGGAGATGGGTGGCTGACATGATCTCAGTCATACACATGGAGAAACTTAGGTTCTTGAGAACCAATTCAATTAAAAAAATTTCAGCTATCTGGGATTCATTTCTTGCCTACCTGGACGAGGCCGGGGGCGGATGAGCAATTTCCCCCCAGCTAATTTCTCACGGCTCTCATTTGAGATTTATTGTTTAGTATTTTTGAGCACTTTGTACAACAGGCATCCCTCTAATGTTATGTCCCATTTTTTTTTTGCTTATTTCATTTTTACACGTCTGAGCTGGGATGTTCTTGTTGATTTCATTGTTTTTTTTTTGAAAATTTTGAAAATAAAGTATTATTAAAAAAAGATGGCATTCATCATTAAGGAACTCCCAACACCCAGGACATATGCCCTCTTCTCATTTCTACTACCAAGGAAGGGGTACAGGAGCCTGAAGAAACCTACTCAATGTTTCAGGTACAGCATCTACCCCTCTGCCATCAGATTTCTGAGAGGACAATGAATCCATGCATACGTCCTCAGTATTTTCCCTCTCTTTTTGGACTACTTATTTTATATATATAAGTAGTCCTATATATATATTGTATTTCATATTTTATTACTATGTATTGCAATGTACTTCGGCTAAAAAGCACCAACTTTCACGACATACGCTGGTGATATTAAACGTGATTGTGATTTTGATAAAGGGTCCAAAACTTCTCACAATACTCCAAGTACGGTCTGATCAATCCCTTATAAAGCCTCAGAATTACTCGGGCGGGGCAAAAGTATATCGCTCCCAAAAATCTCACATAGCAAAGTGCAGAAAAATTCAGCGGGAGATCCACTTTCCATAGCCTCCGGCAAGCCGAGAATACGTAGATGTTGACGTCTGCTCGGACTTTCTAGGTCGGTAACTTTGGATATTAGCTTGCGGTTATGATCTCTCAAGCTGGAAAAGACGTTTTCCAGAAATCCCAAACAAACTGTAGTCTCGTACCAGGTACAACATTTAATACAATATTCCCTAAATTCATCCCCCCCTCCCTCCCACCCCACATGCAGTCAGCTAAACATTCAAACATATATAGGCCACATTCAGGAATTGTATGACTTTTAAATGATCAGAATCAGATTTAATATCACCGGCATATATCGTGAAATTTGTTAACTTTACAGCAGCTACTACTACTACTACGTCAACTCAGGCCTAGGGGGCCAACGTCAGGCAGTACAATGAAATACGTAATAAATAAAGAGAAAAAAAATGAGTTACATTATGTATATATAGATATGTCTAATCAATAGTTCAGTTAAAATAAATAGTGCAAAATAACAGAAATAAAACGCAGTGAGTTACTGGTCAAGGGCTCAATGTCTATTTAGAAAAGGGGTGGCAGAGGGGAAGAAGCTGTCCCTGAGTCACTGAGTGTAGTGTGTGCCTTCAGGGTTCTGTACCTCCTTCCTGATGGTAACAATGTGAAGAGGGCATGGCCTGAGGTCCTGGGTGTTGGAGCTCCTCAATGATGGATGTTGCCTTCCTGAGGCACCGCTCCTAGAAGATGCCTTGGATATTACGGAGGCAGGTACCCATGACAGAGCTGACTAATTTTACAAGTTTCTGCAACTTGTTCTGCTCTTTTGCAGTAGCCCCCCCTGTCGCCCATACCAGATGGTGACGCAGCCAGTCAGAATGCTCTCCACGGTACCTTTGTAGACGCTTTTGAGTGTTTTCGTTGACAAACCCAATCTCCTCAAACTCCTAATGAAATATTTGGAAGGATATCCCTAATTTGCATTGCTTTTCAGAAATGTTACGTCTCTCTTTAACATATCCCCCATTTCATGGGCAATCGAGGATGAGTATTAAATGTAGATAGTGCTTGCTATTGTCACATCCCCGTGAATGGATGAAAAAATGAGCAGAGCTGTGGGCTCCTGCCAGTATCAACAATTCAAACTACATATGAAGGTGACCTTGTCACAGCACTTCAGATGTAGCCTAACTAGACCTTTTAATATATTATTGTTACCTGCAGAGGTGCTTTGTTTTACATGCCACCAAATAGATCATTCCACACATAAATACACCAAGGTAGTACAAAAGGGACAAACAACAACATTATGCTGAATATTGGTGTTACAATTACTGGCAAAGTGCAGTTCAGGCAGACAGTTAAGATGTAAGTGCCATGACAACATGTAAGGTTGACATTTCAGGAGTTCATGTCTATTCTATGAGGTCCATTCAAGAGTCTTATAACAAACAGCATCATGGAAGAGGTCCCTGAGCTGATGGTATATGTTCTGAAACTTTTGTGTCTTCTGCCTAATGGAAGTGGAGGAGAGAGAGAATGGCAAGTGTGAGGGTCCTTTTAACAGGTTTGGTGTTTTCCCCAGACAACAGCATTGGAGACAGAGTCAATGAAGGGGAGACTGGTTTTTGCAATACACTATTCAACGATCACAAATTTTTTATGAAAATTCTTTATGTTTTGGCCATAGCATTTGCCATACTGTAATAAACTATGATGTCTCTAAGCAGGGAGCTTTGTGTGGTGCATTTGTAAAAATTAATGAAGGACATCGGAATATGCAAAAGTTCAATATGCAGGTCACGTCATTGGTGATATTTACGCCTAGGAACATGAAAATCTCAACTCTCTCCACCTCAGCACTCTTCATACAGACAGGGGTGTGTACTCTGCCCCATTTCCTGAAGTTAATCATGAAGTTATTTGGTTTTACTAACATTGAGGGAAAGGTTGTTTGCCTGACACCTTGCTATTAGCTTCTCCATCTGCTTCATCAACTCCCATTTGTTACTGTTTGAGATCTGACCCACTCCATTGATACCAACCAGCTCCCTAATCCTATAATCGCTCAACTTGCACTCAAATGTAAACATACTATTTTTGAACTTCAGAAGGCCACTCCTTTCCATGGTTTAAATAATGTAATAATTCTTTTCCTTAGGCCAGATCAGACATCATTATAATAGTGTGTGTTAAAGTTTGTCTACTACAATTTTATTCAATCAATAACCCTTTATATTTTATGATGTCATTTACACAGCACGCTTTTCACCAATCCTAATATCAGAGGAAAATCTGAAGATATGGTTTGCTCTCATGTCCTTTAATAAATGGTTCGGCACCATTCAGGATATGTAGTGGGACGGTGAGTAAATTTTTGTTGATCCCAGTCTTTATGTTGTGATTGCCACCCCGGTTACACCAAAAAATATGACTGCCTGGTTCCCAACTGTGAGCATGATCACAGCCGCAATTCTTCCACATGGCGGAGTGCACTGATAGCAGCAACTGGACCACATAAAATGGGAACTGGTACCTGCCCAGCTGATACCTTACCCTGATGAACTTCTGACAGCTTCTTCTACCACCTGGCTGAACAAACCAAAAAATCTGGAAACAGGTAAAAAGGTCAAATTTAAAGAAATTAATTTAAAGACACATGAAAGTGCTGTTAATTCAAAATCAAAATAGAATGAAACATAAAATAAACTGAAATACCTGAATGACCCTTTGAAAGAGAAATTGTCAGCATTTATAATGAATACAGTTCCACCAGGTCCAAGAGTTATGAATGTTATAAAGTCAGGGAGCCATTTAAGAAAGTTGTTGAGTCTAAGGGTAGGCGAGTACAAAAGGCAAACAGAGGAAGTGATAGATTGTCTTCACTGAGGAACATCCTGGAACCACATGCTGAACGAAGACAAACTACTTCAGCAAAACTGTGAACACACATGGTGTACAGACTGTAGGTGGGAATGGACTGGACAACAGGAGGTAGGATGGAGTCAAAGTCTGAGAAGGTAAGTTAAATGGGGCTAACATCATTCTGGAGAGACAGAGAGAGAGAGGTCCCTCTGTTCCACAGAACACCAGGTCCCTCTGTTCCACAAAACTTACCAGAGCCTTGCCTTTCACTGCACGTCCTACCCTGGTTTGACTGTCCAAAATGCATCAACTCACACTTATCTATGTTGAAATCAATATGCCATTCCTCAGGCCATTGTGGTGACTGATCAAGACTGTTTTGCATTCCATTGTAATCTGCTTTAATCTACTGCAACAAATCCTCCTAATTTATTATCATCAGCAAACTTCCTCATTCTGCCAAGTACTTTCATGAAAACATTTTAAAATTCATTACATGCACTTTCCTAATTCAGCAAGAGCACTAGCATACGTATTCATAAAGAGCACGTGTTAAGCTACAAGAAACCACTTTATTAGATTTATATAAAACATGCAATACAAAAAGAAAAACAACTGATTAATGAAGTAGCAGTACAGAAAACAAACTAATACTTATCCAGGCAGCATCTATAGGAAGAGGTACAGTTGACATTTCAGGCCGAGACCCTTCGTCAGAACTAACTGAAAGGGGTCCCTCCCCCTCCCACTTTCAAATCTCTTACTCTCTCTCTTCTCTCAGTGAGTCCTGACAAAGGGTCTCGGCCCAAAACGTCAACTGTACCTCTTCCTGTAGATGCTGCCTGGCCTGCTGCGTTCCAACAGCATTTTGTGTGTGTTGCTTGAAGTTCCAGCATCTGCAGATTTCCTCGTGTCTGCATTTTTAATACTTATCCACTAAATGAACTGATCTGCAGAATGCCAAAGGGAATCACAGACTCAAAACTTCTCATTCAGTCCTCTCTTTCATCCTCTCGACATTCTCTCATCCTCTAGATGTACTTGTCCCTATATTCTCAAATTCTTAGCACTGGCACTGGCCATGATACAGCCGAAGAGAAACCTCTCCCTTTTTGCAAAGAAAATGCTGCTTTCTATACCCTCCAAGATCCCTTCAAAACTTGGAAATAACTCTAGCCTCAGTACTTTCCAATGATAAGGCATCTTTTGATATTTGAACCTGCACAATGAATTCATCATTCTCTACAAGTAAGGCTGCAGATCTGTATTCCTCTAACTTTCTCAAAACAATTCCACCTCCATGCTAATACCATCTTGTTTTACAGACTTCCATTATATTTTAGCATGTACCTTGGAGAAATCACATATAAATCTTTGGTTACACGTACACATAGAATCATAGAATCCAAGAACACTACAGCACGTTAACAAGCCCCTTGGCTAATCTAATCTGTGCCGAATTATTATTCTGCCTTGTTCCATTGACTTGCTCCTGGACCATAGACCTCCACAAACCCTACCCCAGCCATGTACTTATCCAAACTTCTCTTAACTTTTGAAATCAAATTCACATCCATGGCTTCCACTGGTAACTCATTCTGCACTCTCACCATTCTCTGAGTGAAGAAGATCCCCCTCATGATCCCCTTAGACCTGTCATCTCTCATCATTAACCCATGACCTCTAGTTCTTGTCTCACTCAACCTCAGTGGAAAAAGCCTGCTTGCAATTATCCTACCTGCATCCCTCATATCCAAATCATTTAGAAACATATAACAGTACAGAAACAGGCCATTCAGCCCACAATATTGTGCAGAGCCAGCTAAAGAGCCAATCAAAAACACCCAAACACTAGACCCTTCTACCTACACCGTATCTATATCCCTCCATTTTCCTTACATCCGTGGACCTATCCAAACGTCTCTTAAAAGCCCCTAATGTATTTGCCCCTACTACCATACCAGGCAGAATTCCAGACATCCATGACTCCTTGAGTAAAGAACTTACCCCTTACATCCCTTGAACCTATAAATAATTAATAACAGAGTTCCCAACAATGACTCCCTGGGTCATCAACCTCCGACCCGTGAGTCATGTTTGCTACCTTTGTTACACTGAAATTTGTGACTCTGCATTCCTCAAACACCATCACCATGACTGCAAGCCATCCATAATGGTGAATTCACCGCTAGCTGAAATTAGACCACACGAGATAGGAACCAATGCCTTGTCCATGGATTACCCTGATGAAACTCTGATAGTTTGTCCTTTCAGCAATCTTGATAGAAAAAAATATTGACAGGTAAAAATAAATACATCAACCAAATTCAGTGATACATATGTTTAAAGACATGTGAAATGGCAGTTAATTAATTTAAAATAAAGATAGTGAAACAACAAAACTAAAATACTTAAATACATCTCAGAAACGGAAGTTGATAACTATTATAATAAATGTGGCTGAGATTCATTTTCTTGCAGACATTCACAATAGAACAAAGCAATGCAACAGGATTGATGAAAAACGACACACAAGACTGACAATCAATATGCAAAAGAAGAAAAAGTGTGCAAATATAAAATTAAAAAATAATACTGAAAGCATGGGTTGCTTGGTCCTTGAAAGTGAACCCATAGGTTGTGAAGCCAGTGCACTGTTGTGGTGAGCGTAGTTCTTTATAACGGTACAGCAGCCCGATGGCTGAAAGGTAACAACGATCTTGAGCCTGGTGATGTGGACCCAAGGCTCCTGCACCTCCTTTCTGATGGTAGCAGTGAGATGAGAGCATGGCCTGGATGTTGTGTCTTTGATGATGAATGCTGCAATCTTGTGGCAGCACCCCTTGTAGATGTGCTCAGAGATGGGGGCTTACTAAATGGTCCATCAACACTATCTTGATTTTTCTATTTGTACTATTTTGAAATCTCCATTATTATTTTTCTAATTTGTATATTTGCTACAGGTACTGCTGCTAAGAAACTAATTTCATATTGGATGTTGGTGATAACAAACCAATTCTGAATTGTTAAAACACAGTACCACACTCTTCCCTCAAACCAGTGCTTGAAAGAATGTTGCAGTATTAGAAACCAACTTCAGCCCCTCAAGTCAAGTAACCAACAAGTAAAATCTTAGAAGAGCTTGCCTTATTTTATAGCTGCGTTTCCTCATAAAAATATAATAGTTGTTTATTTTAAGGTCCCCCCCCACCCATTACTGACCAGTTTTGTAATGCATTTCCTATGATTTCAGGATGAGTAGAGGAAGTAGCAACTGTTCACATCAGATATTTCCTGCTAGATATTCAAGTATTCATACAAGGAAATTCCATGTACCGAAGCTCGCTGACACTAAACCTGAGCACAAGTTTGTGGAGCACTGGGCAAATTCACTTGCTCTCTCCCCACAACCTTTCACGCCTTGACTAATCGAGAACCTATCAACCTCTGCCTTAAACACATCCAATGACTTGGCCTCCACTGCCTCCTGTGGTAAAAGATTCCACAGATTCAGCACCTGCTGGTGAGAGAAATTCCTCAGCTGTTCCAAATGAACATCCCTTTATTCTCTATTCGGAGGCCATTCCCACTGGCTCTAGACCCCCCGACCACTGGAAACACCCCCTCTATTGAGGCCTTTCAACATTTAAGTTTTAATGAGATCGCCCTATATTCTTCTAAATTCCAGTGAGCAAAGGCCTAGAACCGTCAGTCACTCAGACAATAAGACTTCCCTTCCCAAAATCATAAGTGTATCTCCTCTGAACCCTCTCCAATATCAGTGGCCTAAAACTGCTCACAGTGATCCAATGCCTTATAAAGCCTCAGCATTTTTGCTTTTATATTCTAGTGCTCACAAAATGAAAGCTAACATAGTATTTGCTTTCCTCACTACAGACTCAAGCTGTATGTTAACCTTTAGGGAATCCTGCACAAAGGCTCCCAAGTCCCTTTGCACCTCAGACTTTTGAATTTTCTCCCCATTTAGAAGTTAGTCTATGCTTTTATTCTTTTGACAAAAGCACATGACCATACACTTCCTAACATTGTATTCCATCTGCTACTACGTCACCCATTCTTCTGATCTGTCCAAGTCCTTCTGCAGCCTTTCTCAAAACATGCCCCTTCACCTAGCTTTGTATCGCCTGCAAATTTGGCCATAAAGCCAAGTCTTCTGTCATCCAAATGATTGACTTAATGTGAAAAGCAGTCCCAACACCAACCTCTGCGGAACACAAGTCACCACCAGCCGATCAGAAAAGGCTCCCCATATTGCTATTTTGCCTCTTACAAGTCAGCCAGTGCTTTGTCTATGCTAGTATCTTTCCTGTAATACCACAGGCTAGTACTTTGTTAAGCATGATCATGCAGCACCTGATTAAGGGCCTTCTGAAAGTCCAGTCAACATCCACTGATTCTCCTTTGTCAATCCTGCTTGTTATTTCCTCAGAATTCCAACAGATTAGTCAGACAAGATTTCCCCTCAAGGAAACCACACTGACTTTGGCCTACTTTATCATATGCCAACCACTGAGATCAGACTAACAGGCCTACAATTTGTTGCCTGTTACCTCCCTTCCTTCTTGAAGAGTGGAGTGACATTTGCAAATTTCTAGTCTTCCAGAGCCATTCCAGAATCTAGTTATTCTTGAATCATTACTAGTACCTCCACAATTTCTTCAACCACCCCATTCAGAATTCTGGGATGTAATCCATCTATTCCAGGTGACTTGTCTAGCTTCAGACTTTTCAGTTTCCCCAAGCACCATCTCCCTAGTAATAGCAACTACACTCACTTCTGCCCCCTGACACTCTGGAACTTCCAGTACACTGCTAGTGTCTTGCAGTGGAGCCTGATGTCAAATATTACTTGACAAGCAAAAAACAAGCCAAATTGTGCAGTGGCAGAGAATAATTGGGCTATATAGTTATTTAAGATGCCATCCCCTGAATCCACTTTGATCAAGCTTAAATTTATAAAATTCCAGATTTACCAAATACTGTAGATGTCAAACACCAAATTGAAATGGAACAAGTTTAATAGTCTTAAGTTACACAAGCAAACATTTGCACAAAGCATTTTCCATTTAGTGCAATAAATCTGGAAATAGTGCCAGAATTGGGGACATTCTGATAATTGTTACAAAAATATTCTATCCATGGAGATTAAGTTACATAACAAATGGGGGATCAGGTCATAATTACAAGACTTTACAAAGCAGATGAAAATTTCTAATTTGCCAACAGTAGACATTACAGGTAACATATGCAATGCACTAACCCAGCTACTATCTGGTATATTAAAACAATGTTTCATCGAGGGTTCTGAGCTGCCTCATTTCCAAAGCTCATGGGTGACATTCTCATCTGGCTGACCATTTTCCTCAGAAACTGTTATTGTTGTTACTTTCTCTACAATAATACAAGAGTCTTCTAACAATTGCTTCAAAACATCCAGAATTGATTGTAGCCGACTTCGTATGGGTTCAGTAATGCTGTTCCCACAGTCAAACAGGAACTTCACAAATTCCAAGTAGGCCCTGTGAAAACAGGAATTGTGCATCATAACAGTTTGATCGTGCAGCTATAATGGTTTAATTTCTAGCATGCAGGATAGCTTGTGAACAATACATACTGAAACAAATCTAATAGAAATTTTAACCATGTCTGAGGTAGATATCCAGGTCTCTTTTCCAGTAGAGAAAGTTCTAACTAGTAGCATGTCCCAGATTTGCTAGGCCTCCAACACCCCCATAAGCCAAACATGATGGGCTGATGCTTGTGATGGGCCTAGCCACCAACATACAAGTAATGGAGAGTACTTTCATCAGTTCAAAGGTCTGCACAGTCTGCCTCTAAAGTGTGATAAATTCCTTCAGTTTAACATGCTCAAGAACTCTACAAATCCTAGTACACCAGTTGAGTGCCACTGGGACAACTGGTCTATCAGAAATAAATTAATACAGAATAGAAGCAGATCCTTCAATAATGGTCATGCCAACAGAAGAATCCTCCCTCCTAGTCCCAGTGCCCATTTTTGGCCCAGAACCCTCCAACCACCTATCCCAATGCCACTTAAATGTCAATTGTACCTGCCTGAAGCACTTCCTCTGGCAGTGCATTTTAGTTGATCACTACCTTCTGAGTAAAGAGCTCCAGTTCCTTGAATCTTTCCGCTCGTGTTGGTTCCCCCCCCCCCCACCCCCTGAAACCCGAGGGAGAAGTCTGGCTGTCAGCTTTATCCATACTCCTCATGATTAAGTTTTTGAGGTCAGCTCATTCTCCCATGCTTGAAGGAATAATTGTTGCTCAGATTTCAAAGAATGGAAGTTCTTAAGTTTGTATTCTGAATGTCACCTGGGATGGTTTGTACAAAGTCTGAACTATGGCAAACACACTCCATCAATTAAAGGAATAATTACAAATCAGAAGCAATGTGAAGATCAGTTCAGAAGTGTTAATTCATTATACAACAATATTTTGAGGAAATACTCTTACAGACTGCTTAGAAATCAAGAACACCTACTTCCATTACATATTATGAGGCCAGTAAGTAGAGTGGTTGATATTCACTGTATCTGAAACATCAAATTGCAATGCCTTCACCATACTGAGTACAACATCCAATACTGACAGCAAGTGCACTTCCTAATCCCACTACTTCACCTGCCCTAGAACAGATTCTCCTGTTAAATGCCAGAGGCAATTTCAGCCAATAAAGTTGAAGCCAAAGGTACAATTTACCCATTCCAGGAAACTGATTCAGAGCTTGGTTAATTTAGGGCAAGGAATAAATACAAAAATGAATATTTACTCACCCATTTGCCTGTAATTTATTAAAATCAACCATGTCCACTAAAGCATCAATGTTGGTGGCTGCCACATCACAGATGTTATTTTCATGGTAACACCATCCTTGCACATGGATTAAGATCCTTTGTACTTCAGCACATCTGCCAACACCGCTGCTGAATCTTGACCTGAGCCCAATGATACTGCACTTCAGGAAGTTTCTGATAAATCGTTTTCCCTGAAAGAGGACAAAGTAGACAAGTCAAGGCCTTCCCACGACTTCCTTCACAGTGCGGAGCAGGAGCATTTTCCAACCACCAATACTTGTCTGGGGTGATGGATCAATTTCCATAAATTGATTAAGGTCCACCTAGCAAACCCAGTTAGTCTTCAATATACAGCTGAGATGGAGTCCAAGTGCAAATTTTCAAATTGGCCATTTCAATAGTTTAAAGCATAGCAGTACCATGGCTCTCAATCAAAAAGGCACCCAGCTCTAGACAAAGCTGCAGAGTACTTTTGCCAACACAATAAATATTTCCTTAGGTTTAGGACATTTAGTCTGAGAATATGGAATAAAAATGCAGGTTGCACAAGTGCAAGTTTCCTTTTGCAAGAAGCTGAAAACATCTCAATGCCTTTCCCACTACAACTTGCCACAGAGCTCTGGACAGGGATGGTATTATCATCTTTCTTCATCAAGTCTATTCAATACACTTCAGTTTAAAGAACACAGCTACTAATTCACTTGGTAAGTAGAGGGTGCAACTAATCAATAGTCTAATCTTACCTGCACATCAAAATTGTCTGAATTCTGAAGGAAGTCTCTGCAGATTTCATACAAGTTATCTTCTAGATGACATGTTGTGTTTACCAGGCATTGAAATACATCACATCCCACATCTGGTGCACTGCGCAGACATGCACTTATTTCACCTGTTGAAAGCAGAATAGCATTTTCAATTATTGAAAAACAAAGCTGTTTCCCATCAGAGTAATAAAATATTACTTAAAATTTTATTGAGGATCCAATTTTTGCATTTGGCCATTTATATACACATCATTCAATGCAACTCCTCTCTCAGGGAAGGAAAACAACAGTTAGTGTGACCTCTGGAAGCGGTTCCAGTGAGGGATACAATAACCAGAGACTTGGAGAACATTCAGTACAGGAAATCACGGTTGACTTATTGGAGCCCTTGGAGTAAGTGATAGAGAAGACACCGAGGTTTTTGGATTTTAGGGCTTTCAAGTGACTGTACAGGAAGCCAGATGAGAATCTATAGAAGACAGCAAGGGCAGTATGCTGATGAGGAGTGGGAAGTAGCTCAGACAATACAATATGGTGATGAATCTGAGAGACTGTAGCTGGTGGGGCACACAAGCATGTGGATACAGCTGTCAATCAACATTAGTGATATGGCTAATTACCCACTCTGCTGAAGAAAAAGTTAGGTGGCAGAATTGGATAATGCTTTAAGGAGTCTGAGTGTCCTTTTACTCAAGTCACAAGCCAAAGTGCAGATGCAGCAAATACAGAACAGGTGCCTAGAGTGCATTCAAGGTTCATTGTAACATCACACTGCAATTGTTTGGGGTGGGGGTGGGTTCTTTAGAGAGAAGGCACTCTGAATCAGTCTAGCCCGTTTAATGGGGGGAATAGAATTACCGCACCAAACGCAGTAAAGATCCAATAGATTGACTCCAGGTTCGTCAGGAAGAACTGAAATACCTCAACCCGTTGTATATTCCCAAGAGTTAAGAATATGGAATGATCTCATTGAAACTTTTGATAGGATTCAACCCTGGTTGAAGGGAAAACAGCCACGAGTAGGAAACGTAGGGGGAAAATCTGTACAAGTAAATATATGACAATCTTCTAATAGAGAAGCAGCAATTAATATTGAATGAATACAATCGACTTCTCAAACGCTAGGAATGACAGCACGGCAGGGCAATGCCACCAACGTTGATGAATGAGGACGACACGGTAATCTCGAAGGGGCGGAAAGAATATACTCCGGCGCACAATTCGTTTGCCAAGTTTCAATGTACTGGATTTTTTAAAAAAACTTTTATTACAAGAACACTAACATCATTCGATATGGCACAAATATGCATTTAGTTTCAATAGTTGAAACTTTATCTATAAGGGAACATTCAAGTTGACTTCCCTCAAGAAATCCCCTTATATTTGCAAAAAAAAACACCCTTGTATCTATTGGTGCAATCAATTCGCCCCTTTAGAAATGATAAAGTAAAGCCCCTCCCAACTCCCATCTTCCCGAGGGAAAACTCGAATGCCAACACGAGAGGGCAAAGAAGAGCGCTTCCCCAGCCATCACCCACCCCGCATCCAGAGCAGCTTCTGTCCTCACTCACCCGCACTTTGCTGGTCTAGTCGGCCTTCCCCCGGAACGGCTGTGGCGGAACAGCCGTTCTGCCCCAAAAAATCGCTCATATTATCAGCCCCCACAGCAATGAGCAGGCAGCGCGTGGTGAAGAGTAACAGCAAGACGCGGGCATCCATCTTCACGGCAAAGTAACACTTTAGAGAGAAGAAACGACAGTGATTTCCCCCCTCCCAACTTCCAGAAGTGCTGTAACGCCCAGTACCCACGTGAGACATTATTTATGCAGTTTTTCCTAACTTGTTTTCTCCCGCTCTAGTCCAATCGGACATCCTCATATACACGTGCTCCTTTAAGGAATGTTATGACTTTTAAATGTTCCCAAGCTTGTACCGCCTTTCGGCATCACAGTCTCGCTCCTTGAAGGTATCCTTAGTTCTTGGGCAAACAAGACATTGCCGCATCCCCATAAAGGTACAGAAATAATGGACAGAGATATCGGTTCCTGCCTGTACTACCAATGAAGACGAATAAAAGTGGTCTTAGCATAGTACTTCAGATGTGGTCTAAGGAGGATATTATATAATTGCAGCTAATTAGTAATTGCCTTATTAATGTCACATATGCTGAGCTGGTGAAAAAGCTTTGATGGCATGCCATTAAACATATTATACTATGCATACCGTGGTACCAGGTCAGCGGATGAAGACAAGGCAGCGGCTGTAGCCTGCATGGACTTTAGCAAGGCATTTGACAAGGTACTGCATGGGAGGCCAGTCAAGAATATTCAGTAGCTTGGCATTCAGGATGAGGTAGTAAAATACATATCGGCTTTGTGGGGAAAGCCAGAGAGTGGTAGTAAAGGGTTACATCTCTGGAGGCCTGTGACTGGCAGTATGCTACAGCGATCAGAGCTGGGTCCTTTGTTGTTTGTCAGCCATGTCAATGATCTGGATGGTAATATGGTTAGCTGGATCAGCAAATTTGCAGATGACATCAAGATTGAGGGTGTAGTGAGGAAGGCTACAATGACATGCAGAGAGTTCTGGATCAGCTGCAAAAATGGGCTGAAACATGGCAAATGGAATTTAACGTGCGAGGTTTTGCACTTCGGTAGTACCATCCAGGGTAGGTTGTACACAGTGAACGGTTGGGCACGGAGGAGTGTGGTAGAACAAAGGGATCTGGGAATACAGATCCATAATTCTTTGAAAGTGGTGTCACAGGTGGATAGGGTCATAAAGAAAGCATTTGGAAAATTGGCCTTCATAAATCAGTGTGTTGAGTACAGGAGACGGGATGTTAAGTTAAAGTTGTAGAAGACGTTGGTGAGCCCTGATTTGGAATATTGTGTGCAGTTTTGGTCACCTACCTACAGGAAATATGTAAATAGGATTGAAAGAATACAGAGAGAATTCACAAGGATGTTGCCAGAACTGGAGGACCTGAGTTATAAGGAAAGATTGAATAGGTTATGACTTTATTCTTTGGAATGTAGAAGATTGAGAGGAGATTTGATAGAGGTATACAAAATTATGAGGGGTATAGATTGGGTAAATGCAAGCAGGCTTTTTCCACTGAGGTTTGCTGGGACTATAACCAGAGGTCGTAGGTTAAGGGTGAAAGGGGAAAATGAGGAGAAACTTCTTCACTCAGAGGGTCATGAGAGTGTGGAATGAGCTGCCAGCACGTGGTTCATGCGAGCTCAATTTCAACACTTAAGAGAAGTTTGAGTAGATTCATGGATAATAGGGATATGGGGGGCTATGGTCCTGATGAAGTTCAATGGGAGTAGGTTGTTGAAATGGTTTTGGCATGGACTAGATGGGCTGGTTTCTGTGCTGTACTTCTCTATGACTCTATATATAAATCAAGGTAATAAAAGAGGAAAACAAAATGCAGCATGTAGTGTTGGCAGTGACAAAGACTGCCGTGCAGTTAGACAGGGACAGGACGAGGTAGACTGAGAGATGAGAAGTTCATCTTTATCATGGATGAGGGCTGTTTAGGAGTCTTACAAGAGAGGCATAGAAGCTGTCCTTGAACCTGTTGGAATGTATTCTTGCTTTTATATATTCTTCCTAATGGAAGGAGAAAGAAACTGGAATGACCAGGGTGGGAGGGGCTTTTATTACACCTCGTGCTTTTTTAAAAATGAAAATCTGATTGAAGATTCAGGATTGATTCACGTTTATTTGTCACATGTACATTGAATCATACAGTAAAATATGTCGTTGGTGTTAACACCCAACAGAGCTGAAGGTGTGCTGGGGGCTTCCTGCAAAGGTTACTACACATCTTGGCACCAACATAACATGCCCACAATGCCCATCAGAGCAACACGGAGCACAACAGGCACCAAAACAACAACAGCAAAAGAAGATTCTTTCCTCCCTCTCTCCCACCCACCCACCTACATACATACACAGTCCTCCAGTTCGCCAGACATCCCTGTCTCTAAGCCCTAACTTGACCCCTAACACCCCTCTGTCTAGAAAATAATCTCTACCAACATAACAACAGATTCTGAGCCGTGACTCAGTGGAAGTCACAGCTTGGCGCCATCTTTGAATAATTGGTGTGATTGGTGAATAATTGGTGTGATTGGTGGACATGCAAAATATCCATAGTCATCGGAAGAATTAGAGATGCAGGTGCACTTTTGTAGCCATGGAATGTACGTGGCAGGTATTGTTGATATTTTCACCTGGGAACTAGAAGCTCTCAACAACCTCCATGTCAGCAATATTACCACAGACAGGGGCATTTATTCTGCCCTGCTTCCCTGAAGTAAATGACCAATTCTTTTTTAGTATTAAGGGAAATGGTGTTGCTTTGGCACCAGGTTCCCTGTCTCCTTCCAGGGTTCTATTTCATTGTTGCTCGAGATCTGGCCCATCATGTTGTTATCCATCTCCCCACTCCTGGATACACTGAAGCTGCACTTACAGGTTTTTTTATATATTCTCTTTATTATTTTAGAGCTTTTGATTGATTTTCTTTCTACTAATTTCAGTATGAATGACCCCTTAAGGTCTTGAGAAAGCTACCTCTAGTTTCCACAATTTAAATAAAATAATAGTTCTCTTTGTTTAGCCAAGTGCAGTGTGTTTGTATTTATATTAAAATCATCCACCACAATCATGCTCAATGACCCATTGAAGTTTATGACATTTACACAACTCGCTACACACCAATCTCTATGTCACTGGACAATCTGACTATGGTTTATTGTTGTCTCCCTTAGTCACTATAATGAATGGTTGTGGCAACATCCTATTTTCTTTGTGAACAGTGGGTAAGATTGTGCTGATCCCTGCCTGCGTGTTGTGATTGCTACCTTAGATACATTGAACTTTGTGACCATGTGGCTTCAAATGAACATCATCACCACTGCAACTCTTCCACAATACAGAGTGCAGTACTAGTACTAATTAGACACTCCAGATAGGAACCAATGGCCTCTTAAGAATTACCCCGATGAACTTCAGTAGCATGTCCTATCAGTTAGCTTGATGATTGGAGAAATATAGAAGCAGTGAAATAAAACAATTTCATTATATATTTACTTAAAGATACATTAAACAGATGTTAATTCAAGCCAAAGAGTGAATGCAACAACAAAAAAAAAAGACTAGAATACATTACTAAAATTCTTTTGAAAAGGAAGTTGGCAACTCTCTTAATGAATGCAGTTCCTTCAGGTGCAAGAGTTAGAGATACTGTAAAGATAATGATCCACAGGCAAAAATTATTGAGTCCGAGGGGAGAAGGAGAGCTTCAACATATGGATTTGATCATTACGACAGTTCCTACAAACATGCAACTTTAGCCAAGAATGGGAAACACAAGTGATATAACAAGATCTGTTACCATGTGATTCGTGTCAACCATAGGTTGGAAGGGATTGGGTAAGGGGAGGCAAGGTAGAGTTGGAAGGAACGAGTTAACTTTGATTCCTCCTTGGTATATGCTAAAATAAAATGGAAGGTAAAATGGTGTCAGCTCGGAACACAGTAATTGCCTGTCTCCTCCCCCCGGGTACAAACCAAAGTTTTGTCTCCATTTTGAATACACATTGTTAAGATTAGATACTGGTGAAGAATGTTTTCCTCCTTACACAACCGCTGTCTCTGTTTCTAAGTTATGTGTATCTAGGCTGAAGGTCACAAGAGATAAAAAGAGGTCCTGAAGGGTATAAAGGGGGCAATTTTTTTTGTGCAAGGGGTAATCTTCTCATTGGCTGAGCCATGACTAGTGCTATTGCTAAGAATGAGACAGAGCCAGAGACAAGGCTGCATGCAATGTTCTCAGATCTGTGGTTCCACTCCAGCATGGTGCAGATCAGCTCATTAAAGGGGATGATAAGGTTATTTTGTTTTCCATAATACTACATCATTAGTGGATCCTTTCTTTTATGATTTATACAACTCTAATCAATTGATTTCATTGGCATTTAAGACCTGCATTTCTTTGTTTGCAAATACCCCATCCAGCTGAATCAGAAAAGCAGGGGGCGAATTTTAAAAATATTTTTGTAATAGGATTTCTCAGTTGCAAACAGCATTACTACCAGAACTTATCAATAACAGCTGGCAGTGAATTCTGGTGACAAAAGAAAGACCACGTGAGAAGGGAACCAAAGACCTGCTCATGATTTACACTGCGAGAATTCTGATAGTTTGTCCCACCAACTAGCTTGATGGAAACATTTGACAAGTCAAAAATAAATTATATGAATACATACAATGATACATGTATTTAAAGACACATGAAAGACCGATAAAAGCAGATATGCATAGATGGAATCTTATCCCCTTTTTAAGTTTAAATTCAAGGATAAATACTATAAAAATGAATATTCTTCCTCGGTTATTATATCTTTTCCGTACTTTACCAGTGGAGGTGGATGATAATCAATTCAGGGAATGGGACAAATAGATTTCCCGCTTCATTTGGCAAGGAAGGAAACCTAGAATTCGATATAACACTTTACAGTTAGGGAAGGAAAGAGGAGGTATGGTTCTTCCTTGCCTGAGAAATTATTTTTATGCCTCACAGATAACCCCTCTGTTATATTGGTGTAATAGGGAATATAAGGCTAGCTGGAAGGAAATAGAATTTGGATTAGTTGACAGTTTTCCTCTTCAGGCCTCAATAGCTGACAAAGGATTGATGGCCCAGTTGGAAAAATTTAATAATGCTTGGATAAATCTTACATTAAAAGTATGGCAGAAGATGGTTAATTCATGTGGAATTAATAACATGCTAAAACTCTTTAGATGGTGTGCATATGATACCGAATTCCTTCCCAACAGAGGAGATAAAAGATTTGAGCTATGGATAAAGAAAGGTCTTACAACCTACCTCTCATTTATAGATAAAAGAGTATTACAAAGTTTCCAAATCCTGCAGGACAAACATGGCCTAGAACATAATGACTTTTTTAGGTACCTTCAAATACGAAACTATGTTAACCAGAGTTGTAGATATACAGACCTATCAACAGTAGAATTAGAATTTTTCAAGATTCTGAATTCGGCTTGCAGTTCAATACCTAGTAAATCAGTTTCTCGCCTATATAATGCACTCTCCCATGCTAAAAATGTAAATACACTGTATATTAAAGAGAAGTGGGAGAAAGAAGCGGGGTTGGTACTTTCAGAGGAGGCTTGGGGGAAAATCTGCAGCTTTCAATGGTCCTCGACTAATTCTTTGACTTGGAGAGAACATTGTTGGAAAAACATTATAAGATACTTCAAGACCCCATATCAGGAAAAATATAAAGATACAAATGTGATGTGTTGGAGAAGGTGCGGCTCTAAGGAGGCAAATCATTTTCATATTTTCTGGGATTGCCCTAAATTAAGTCTATTTTGGGAAGGTATTCATAGAACATTAGTTAAGGTACTTAGGTCCCAGATACCTCTGAACTTTGAGACGCTCTATTTGGGGCATGTATTGTTCCTTGAACAGAAGGAAGATATAAAGTTGCTGCAGGCCCTCTTAGCGGCAAGTAAGAAATCAATCACTAGAAAATGGCTAAATCCAATACCACCTACATTAGAAGATTGGTACGAAATTATCTTGGAAATATTTAAAATGGAAAAGTTGACCTACTCCCTGAGAACTCAAAAAGAAACATTTTATCAAATCTGGAATAAATGGATTGAATATATAACCCCAATGCGAGCAGACTTTAGATGACTCTCCTAATGATTTATATTGCTCTTCTCATCAACACAGTAATATTGCTAACGTAAGCACCCCTAGTCTAAATGTTTGTTGTTTTTTTTTGGAAAATAGAGAATTAACACAAGTAAAGGGAAAGATTTGGGAAAGGGATAAAAAATGATAAAATTAAGTAAATAAGTACATAGGGATTGGATAATTATGTCTGCGGGCAGGAACAAGCACGAACAAATTGGGATATAAACACCTACAATGTATATAGGCTTGTATGCAACATTTTGGACCAGTGGAAATGGTCCAGAAGGGTTGTATGGAAACTATTATTACCATTTTTCTTAACAACTAATTTCATTACTTAGCCTAATAGGTTAGATTTACCACAGTACATAATTATCTATTTAAATGTTTATTTTGCTTTTATATCATCTCAATGTGTACTTAAGAATGTATAAATAATTGTAGTTTTATACATATAAAAAAATGGAAAAGGTAAAAAAAAAGAAATGGAACTTGGTACCGATGATGATGAATAATGCCTACAGGTGTATGGCTGGAGGAAAGTGAAGGATCCAGGTGTGAAAATTGAGTCCAAGGACAGAGGGGGATCTCAAATGCGTGGATCTCCCACATCCATGCTGCACTTTCACAACAAAATGTTAAACACAACATTAGCCAGAAATGGCAAACACACGACATGGTGCCTCCACCGGAAGGCAGCCTGCACGCTGAGCAAAGAGAAACTACTCAAGCAAGAACTCTCAGCGTGTGTGGTGTATTGGCTGTGCGTGGGAAGGAATTAGAGAAAAAAAAGAGATAGAGTCAACTTTGAGCGGGGGAAGTGTAAGCAGAAACAGGGGTCTACCAGAACAGTGCTCTTTGTGGATCTTGGGCAAGAGATTAGAAGCAGGAAGTCAGGCTGGGGCACTGTCAAGTTGAAAATCTGATGAAATCTCCATAAATGCCATTCTGTATATAGGAGAACTGAACAACTCATGCCAGTTTGTAAGCCTAGACTATTGTGCTCCATCACATTCATAACCTTACTCCATTAGGGCACTCACCTTCTAGAAGATACCTTCTCATTGGTACTGTTGGGGAAAGGGGTACAGGAGCCTGAAGACCAGCAAGCAAACAGATTCTTCTCTGCCATCAGATATCTGAATAGTTCATGAACACTGGCTTGTTTTTTTAAAATGCACTATTTTCTAACTTCCACTATTTTCAACCCCCCCCCCGCCCCATTTGTATTTTTTTTAAAAAGCACTGCACGTACTGTGGCTAAGAAACTAATTTCATATTGGATGTTAGTGATAATAAAGCTAGTCCTGAATTGTTAAGGCACAGTACCATGCTTTTCTCTCAATAAAGCACTTGAACGAATGTTGCAGAATTAGAAACTAACTTCAGTCCCTCGAGTCAAGTAACTAACAAGAAAAAGCTTTGATGAGCTTGCTATCTTTGAATAATCGTTAATTCTCCTCCCCCCACAAATTTCCCCACCTGACCAGTTTTGCAATGCATAACCTATGGTTTTCGGATGAGCAGAGGACGTAGCAACTGTGTTCATGTCAGATATCCAAGTATTCGTACAAAGTCTTTGTCATTCCATGTACTGGAGCCAACTGACAACAAACCTGAGCATAGACAAGGGAACACTTCCAGGCAGGAATTTCTGTTTTATTTTTAAATGAGAAGAAAATATCCAAAAGGCTCCATTTGCTTAAGGCTATTGAGAGTTGAAGCCTACCCATTCTGACAAACAAAAATAACCCAAGTTTTTCCATCGGCAGAGAATAACTTAGTTGATATGTTCATTTGAGACAGACTCCCTTGAATCTACTTTGCTGAAAAAGTTAATTTTCTAAAATCCCGGATTAAATAAATACAAATGGGTTGAAATCAGCAAATTGAAATGGAACCAATTCTTTAAGTTTAATAGACTAAAGTTGCATAAACAATCATCTGTACAATGCTTTAGCATTTCTTGCAATAAATCTGGAAATAGTGCCAGAATTAGGCACATTTTGATAATGGAAGTATTCCATCCATGGAGATGAGTGACATTATGAATGAAGATTAGGTACTAATTACAGGAGTTTATGATGCAGATGAAATAATCTAATTCACTAATGGCAGACACCATGAGAAACAAGTGCAACGTACTGACAAGCAACAAGCTAAACAAATGAATATCTAGCTTGCGAGTTTCCTCATCTCTAATGGTCATCACAAGTGGTATTGTCACCTAGCAGAACCTTTCTTTCAGAAGTGGATGCTGATGTTGTTTCCTCCATGGTACAAGAGTCTTTCAATGATTGCCTCAAAGTGCTGAAAGCAGAATCAAATCGAGATCATAGATGACTTCTTAGGGCATCAGTAATGCTGTTCCCACAGTCAAACATGAATTCAACATATTCCAAATAGGCCCTGTGAAATGTATCATAACAACTTGATTAGGCAACTAGTGGCAGCTGCAATGATGTTAATTTGCAGCAAGCAGGACAACCCAACAGTGTATTCTGCAATGAATTTGAGAAATCTTATCCATATCTAAAGATAATATCTAGAAGTCTAATTTCTTAGCGAAAGGACAAATAAACAGCATGTCCCAAATACAGGCCCCAGGAGACAAGCATGGTGGGGTGATGGTTGTGGCGGGCCTTGTGAGCAATGTGGCCCCTTAGTATAATGGAGAATACTTTCATCACTTCAAAGCTCCTTCACTGAAGTGTCACAAATTTCTTCAGCTATGTGTTCAAGAACTATACAAAGCCTATTGCACTCTGCACCAATTAAACTTGGCTGGGTATAGCATCTTGGTCTGTCAGAAATAGATTTGTACAGCGTCAAACAGGCCTTCCAGCCCCACTGGCCCATGGTGGCATCAGTATCCTCCCTGCTAATCCTATGGTCTGTCTTTGGCCCCAAACCCTCCATCATTTATCAGAATGCCACTTAAATCTTGCAATTGTACCTACCCCAACCACTTCCTCTGGCAGCTGATTCCAGATACTTATCTCCTTCTGTGGAAAGAAGCTACATTTCAGTTCTCTTAAAACCTCTCTTCACATCTTGTGTCTGTTCACTATAGTTTTGGAGTCACAATCCCAGGAGAAGATGACTGACTGTCCACATTATCCAGATCCCTCATGATCAAACCTCAGGTTTCCTCATTCTCCCGCCCTTCAATGAATCAAATATGGCACAGAATTACAAGGATGAAGATTCCTAAGTTTTTATTCCAAATTTCACCGGAGATGGATTGATCAAAGTTCTGCACTATGGTGGCCACACCCTCCATTCATTAAAGTAAAAGAGGTGGAATGCTGATTCAGTTCAGAAAGGTTAGTACTTTAATGGCTGAAGTACACTGTATCGGAAAGATCTTGAATTTCAATGCCTTCAGCATACTGAGTGCAACATCAAATATTGACAGCAAGTGCACTTCCTAATCCTACTCCTTCACCTGTCCCAAAACAGATTGTCCTGTTAAAAGTCAGGCAGGGCACAATTTCCAGCAATGAAGTTGAAAACACTGCTATAAATGCACCCATTACATCAAGCTGATTCAGTGCTTGGTTGATTTATAGCTGGGAATGCATGCATTACAATGGAATTACTCACTCATTCAAGTGCAATTTGTTTAGACACACCACTAAAGCTTCGATGTTGCTGTTTGCCGCAGCACAGATGTTATGTTGCTGGTAGCATTTTACTTGCACCTGCACTAAGATCCTTTGCAATTCAGCACAGCTGCTAACACTGCTGCAGAACCTGGACTTGATCCCAATGGCATTTTACTTCAGGAAATCTTTGATGAATTGTTTTCCCTGGAAGGAGACAAGAGTACACAAGTCAAAACATTCCAGCTGAGGACTTCTTTCACAGGTGCTCAGTAGCTGTAGCACACTAATTAAGTTCCATAAATTGATTTAAAACTGAAGTTCACCTAGCAGACCCAGTTAATCAAATTTTCAAATTGGCCCTTTCAGCTGGCCCACACAATGATCATTTCCTTAGATTCCAAGAAATTGGGCCGGTGTGGAGGTATAGGAGCTGGAGAGATGACTGGAGTTCTGCCTGCAGAGTTTTGCTTTGGATTTTTGCTGGTGTTTCAGAGAACGACAATGGTTGGATAAACAACTAGACTGTGAATGGACGGAGGATGGCAGGAAGAAGTGACAATTCGGGAAGTATAAAATTCTAAAGGGATTGTTCAGGCTAGATGCAGGAAGATTGTTCCCAATGTTGGGGAAGTCCAGAACGAGGGGTCACAGTTTGAGGATAAAGGGGAAGCCTTTTAGGACCTTTTAGAAGAATAGGAAAAACTTCTTCACACAGAGAGTGGTGAATCTGTGGAATTCTCTGCCACAGGAAACAGTTGAGGCCAGTTCATTGGTTATATTTAAGAGGGAGTTAGATATGGCCCTTGTGGCTAAAGGGATCAGGGGGTATGGAGAGAAAGCAGGTACAGGGTTCTGAGTTGGATGATCAGCCATGATCATACTGAATGGCGATGCAGGCTCGAAGGGCCGAATGGCCTACTCCTGCACCTATTTTCTATGTTTCTATGTTTCTAAATGAGTTAGAGATGGAAGATGGCAGGAAAGAGGAATGGAGTGTAAAGAGTAAGAAAAGAAAACAGAGGTATGAGCAGTCAAATTCTGAGGGGTCAGGGGATGATCGAAAAAAGATAGCAAAAGAATGGAAAGAAGATGAGATTAAAGCAATTATAAAACTGAGTGAAGATGGGGCATCTTTTGGGGATTGGAACCCGATTCATTTGATGAAGGTAATAACAAACTTATAGGCGAAGTCAAAAGAGCCAAGGTATTACGAAATGGATCACTATTAGTGATATGTCAGGATAGCACTCAGCAAGGCAAAGTGATAAGATTAAATAAAAATAGACAGCAGAAAAGTACAATGCTCAATACTCGACAATAGAAAGTGGACTACAGGAGTTATTTCGGGGATACCAACAAAAGTTACTATGGATTTTTTAAACAGAACATAAAAGAAGAAAAGATTATTGAGGCCAAACGTTTGAAAGTTACAAGAGATGGAAAAAAGTGTGATAGTTTATCAGTGGTGATTAAAGAGAAATTTTGATTAGAGAAATTGCCGACTAAAGTTTATTTAGGGTTATGAGGTCAGAATATATATACCACTGCCTTTAACCATATAACCATATAACAATTACAGCACGGAAACAGGCCATCTCGGCCCTTCTAGTCCATGCCGAACTCTTACTCTCACCCAGTCCCACCGACCTGCACTCAGCCCATAACCCTCCATTCCTTTCCTGTCCATATAGCTATCCAATTTAACTTTAGATGACAACATCAAACCTGCCTCAACCACTTCTGCTGGAAGCTCGTTCCACACAGCTACCACTCTCTGAGTAAAGAAGTTCCCCTTCATGTTACCCCTAAACTTTTGCCCTTTAACTCTCAACTCATGTCCTGTTGTTTGAATCTTCCCCCACTCTCAGTGGAAAAAGCCTATCCACGTCAACTCTTATCTATCCCCCTCATTATTTTAAATACCCCCATCAAGTCCCCCCTCAACCTTCTACGCTCCAAAGAATAAAAACCCAACTTGTTCAAACTTTCTCTGTAACTTAGGACATGAAGCCCAGGTAACATTCTCGTAAATCTTCTCTGTACTTTCTCAATTTTGTTGACATCTTTCCTATAATTTGGTGACCAGAACTGTACACAATACTCCAAATTTGGCCTTACCAATGCCTTGTACAATTTCAACTTTACATCCCAATTCCTATACTCAATGCTCTGATTTTTAAAGGTCAGCATACCGAAAGCTTTCTTCACCACCCTATCCACTTGAGATTCCACCTTCAGGGAACTATGCGCTATTATTCCTAGATCCCTCTGTTCTACTGCATTCTTCAATGCCCTACCATTTACCATGTATGTCCTATTTTCCTCAGTTCTACTAAAATGTAGCACCTCACATTTATCAGCATTAAACTCCATCTGCCATCTTTCAGCCCACTCTTCTAACTGGCCTAAATCTCTCTGCAAGCTTTGAAAACCTACTTCATTATCCACAACTCCGCCTATCTTAGTATCATCTGCATACTTACTCATCCAATTTACCACCGCATCATCCAGATCATTAATATATATGACAAACAACATTGGACCCAGTACAGATCACTGAGGCACACCACTCGTCACCAGCCTCCAATCTGATAAACAGTTATCCACCACGACTCTCTACTTCAATATTAATACTTAACCATTGAACCTTCCTAAGTAACCTTCCGTGTGGAACCTTGTCAAAGGCCTTACTGAAGTCCATATAGACAACATCCACCACTTTACCCTTTTCAACTTTCTTAGTAACCTCTTCAAAAAATTCAATAAGATTTGTAAAACACAACTTTCTACGCACAAGTCCATGTTGACTATTCCTAACCAGACCCTGTCTATCCACATAATTATATGTACCATCTCTAAGAATACTTTCCATCAATTGACCCACCACTGACGTCAAACTCACAGGATGATAATTGCTAGGTTTACTCTTAGAACCCTTTTTAAAAAATGGAACAACATGAGCAATACGCCAATCCTCCAGCATCATCCCCGTTTCCAATGACATTTGAAATATTTCTGTCAGAGTCCCTGCTATTTCTACACTAACTTCCCTCAAGGTCCTGGGAATATCCGCAGACTTATCCATTTTTATATTCCTTAAAAGCACCAGTACTTCCTCTTCTTTAATCATCATAGTTTCCATAACTACCCTACTTGTTTCCCTTACCATACACAATTCAATATCCTTCGCCTTAGTGCAGGGGTGAAGCACCTTCAATTACTCCAAAAGACTGAGGTTTGGTAAAATACTGAAAGGCTTTTATTCGCTGTACAATACGACCTCCACAGTGAGTGTCTGCCCCCGGACTGAGGGGGAGGGGCAAGGCGAACACCTTTATACAGGACTCTGTGGGAGGAGCCACAGGGGCAGTCAGCAGAAGGGTGTGTCCAGACAGGTAACCCAGTTACAACATATATACATGGTTTACCACATTCACCCCTCCTTTTTTTTTAAAAAGAGTCCCGCGGGGTGAAGTGACTGACAATATTTACAAGAAGTATATTTACAGGTTAAGTCTATCAGGCGGTCGAGTCCGTCGCTGTGATCTACGTAGCATTGGCGATGGCGGTTGTGCTGGCTCCGGCCTGACTTCAGGTACCAGCACGTTAGGCGTTGTTGATCCCTCGTGCGTGTGCGTTGCGCCCGGTATGGGAGTGTCGTGTAGTGTCTGTGTAGGGTTTGGAGTGCTCGGTGTCTCGTAGGTACATACATTGGTGGGTACGGGGTCAATAGTCACCACGGAGTGTTCAGGGTAGGGGCCTGGTGCTCCTGCGGGCGCCAGATCGCGGATGGAGATCGTGTGCTCCCGCCCATCAGGTAAAACCACGTAGGCATACTGAGGGTTCGCATGAAGTAAGTGAACCCTCTCGACCATCGGGGAGTATTTGTTGCTCCTCGCATGTTTCCGGAGCAGCACTGGCCCCGGGGACGTCAGCCAAAATGGTAGGGTGGTTCCAGTGGTCGATTTTCTGGGAAAAGAAAAGAGCCGCTCATGAGGGGTGGCATTGGTGGCTGTGCATAACAGGGAGCGAATGGAGTGGAGTGCCTCAGGAAGGACCTCCTGCCAGCGGGAGACCAGCAGTCCCTTTGACCTGAGGGCTAAGAATGTGGCTTTCCACACCGTGCCATTCTCCTTTTCTACCTGTCCATTCCCCCGGGGATTATAGCTCGTGGTCCTACTGGTTGCAATTCCCCTAGCCAGTAGATATTGGCGCAGCTCGTCACTCATAAACGAGGACCCTCTATCACTGTGGATATAGCATGGGTATCCGAACAGAGTGAAGAGCTTGCGCAAGGCTTTTATAACTGAAGTGGTAGTGGTGTCGGGGCAGGGGTTGGCGAAGGGGAACCGCGAGTACTGGTCAATTACATTAAGAAAGTACACATTACGGTCGGTGGAGGGAAGGGGACCCTTAAAGTCAACACTCAGTCGCTCAAAGAGGTGGGTGGCCTTGATGAGTTGTGCCTTTTCGGGTCGGTAGAAGTGCGGTTTGCACTCTGCACAGACTTGGCAGTCCCTGGTCATCGTCCTGATCTCCTCAAGGGAGTAAGGCAGGTTCCGGGCTTTCACAAAGTGGAAAAACCAGGTGACTCCTGGGTGGCAAAGGTCTACATGTAGGGCGTATAGCCGGTCGATCTGCGCGCTGGCACACATTCCCCGGGATAGGGCATCGGAGGGTCCGTTGAGCTTCCCAGACCTGTACATGATGTCATAGTTGTAGGTGGACAGTTCGATTCTCCACCTCAGAATTTTATCATTTTTGATTTTGCACCGCTGCTGATTATTAAACATGAATGCGACTGAGCGCTGGTCAGTTAGCAGGGTGACCCTTTTGCCGGCAAGATAGTGCCTCCAGTGCCTTATAGCTTCCACTATGGCCTGGGCCTCTTTCTCTACCGCAGAGTGCCGAATTTCAGGGCCTTGAAGTGTATGGGAGAAGAACGCCACTGGTCTTCCTGCCTGGTTGAGGGTAGCAGCCAGCGCAAAATCGGAGGCGTCACTCTCTACTTGGAAGGGAATGGCCTCATCCACCGCATGCATTGCTGCTTTGGCAATGTCTCCTTTTATGCGGTTGAAGGCCGCGTGGGCCTCGGCAGAGAGGGGGAATGTGGTGGACTTGACCAGGGGGCGGGCCTTGTCTGCATAGTTAGAGACCCATTGGGCGTAATATGAAAAGAAGCCCAGGCACCTTTTGAGGGCTCTGAGGGTGTTGGGAAGAAGGAGTTCCAACAAAGGGCGCATACGGTCGGGGTCAGGACCAACGACTCCATTCTCCATGACACACCCAAGGATAGCAAGTCGGGTGGTCCCAAATACACACTTGTCCTTGTTATAGGTGAGATTGAAAGCTTCGGCCGCTTGGAGAAATTTTTGGAGGTTGTTGTTGTGATCCTGCTGGTCGTGACCACAGATGGTGATGTTATCCAGATATGGGAACGTGGCCTTCAGTTGGCACTGGTCCACCATCTGGTCCATTGCCCTCTGGAAGACAGATACACCATTTGTGACACCGAAGGGGACGCGCAGGAATTGATAAAGCCTGCCATCCGCCTCGAAGGCAGTGTAAGGGCGATCCTCCCGGCAGATGGGGAGCTGATAGTAAGCGGATTTTAGGTCTATGGTCGAGTACACCTTGTACTGTGCTATCTGATTGACCATATCCGCGATGCGGGGTAGAGGGTACGCGTCAAGCTGCGTGAACCTATTGATGGTCTGGCTATAGTCCACGACCATCCTATTCTTCTCCCCGTTCCGAACAACCACCACCTGCGCCCTCCAAGGATTTGTGCTTGCCTCAATGACCCCCTCCCTGAGCAGCCGCTGCACCTCCGACTTAATGAAAGCTCTGTCTCCCACGCTGTACCTCCTGCTTTTAGTTGCCACAGGTTTACAGTCGGGGGTCAGGTTGGCGAACAGCGGTGGGGGAGGGATCCTGAGGGTGGAGAGGCCGCAAGTGGTGTCGGTAGTGTGGCAGTTGGCATGATGTTGGGTGGGATGTGCGGGTCGGTGTGTGTGTGTGGTCAGTAGCGGGGTACGTGACATATCTCTACAAAACAGGGGATTTATGACAGTAATTGACGGGAGGGGCCCATCATACTTCATTGTCACGCTTTTCAGGTGGCGCTGCAAGTCCAACCCCAACAGCACAGGGGCACACAGTTGAGGCAAGACCAGTAATGTAAAGTCCCGATATTCTGTGCCCTGCACAATTAGCGTCGCTACACAACGCCCCCCAGATGTCTGTTGTATGTGACACGGAGGCCATGGTGACCCTCTGACTTACTGGTCGTATCGCGAGTCCACAATGCTGCACCGTGTCCGGGTGGATAAAACTCTCCGCACTGCCCATGTCAAACAGGCAGCTTGTCCTGTGCCCCTCCACCAGGATGTCCATCATTGACCTTGCGAGCTGGTGGGGAGCGCTTTGGTCGAGGGTCACGGAAGCCAGGGTGGGGTCGCTGTCTTGGTCCGGCGCGGTGGGGTGGCCCGTGAGCACCCGTTGTTTGTAGGCGGTGGGAGGTGGCGCCGACCAAGATGACCGCCCCCATGTCTCGCACGTGGTGGCGGCGTGCAGGGAAGATGGCGGCCCCCATGTCTCGCACGTGGTGGCAGTGTGCAGGGAAGATGGCGACCCCCATGTCTCGCACACGGCGCTGCTCGATCCCGCTCGCGGTTTTGACTTACAGACCTTGGCGAAGTGGCCCTTCTTTCCGCAGCTGGAACAGGTAGCTTGTTGGGCCGCACAGCGTTTCCAGGGGTGCTTCTCCAGTCCGCAGAAGTAGCACTCCGCAGACTCATGACTGGCGGCAGCCGAGGTCGATTCACCGGCGGGTTGCGGGGTCTGCGGCGCCCACGAGGGCATCGGGGGATTGTGTGCCTGGAGAGCCTCGGAGTTATGCAGAGCGGCCTCCAACGTATCAGCCAGCTCGATCGCCGAACTTAGGGTAAGATCGGCTTTTTTCAGCAGCCGCTGGCGCACGTACACTGACCTGGTCCACGTAACGAAGGCGTCTCTCACTAGGAGTTCTGCATGCTGTGCCACCGTCAGTTCCTAGCAATTGCAGGCCCGCACGAGTGTCTGTAGGGCCCGGACAAACTCAGCACTCGATTCCCCGGACCGTTGTTGCCGTGTCGCTAAGCGATGCTGAGCATAGACGCTGTTTATCGGCCGCAGGTATTGACTTTTGAGTGCGTTCATTGCGCCGTCGTAGTTCGGCTGGTCTCTGATCAATGAATAAACCCGTGGACTGACCCTGGAGAGTAGAACTCTGCGCTTCACTACGGGGTCGGTCGCTTTAATCTCCTCTAGATACGCTTCGAAGCAGGCCAGCCAGAGTTCGAAAGCGTTTCCAGCGTCAGGCATTTGCAGATCGAGGTCTAATTTTTCTGGTCTCAGGGACTGTTCCATGTTTTAAAACGTACAGCGAATAAAATTGAAGCACCTTCAATTACTCCAAAAGACTGAGGTTTGGTAAAATACTGAAAGGCTTTTATTCGCTGTACAATATGACCTCCACGGTGAGTGTCTGCCCCCGGACTGAGGGGGAGGGGCAAGGCAAAACACCTTTATACAGGAACCTGTGGGAGGAGCCACAGGGGCAGTCAGCAGAAGGGTGTGTCCAGACAGGTAACCGAGTTACAACATATATACATGGTTTACCACAAGGGGTCCCCAACCTTTTTTTGCACTGCGGACTGGTTTCATATTGACAATATTCTTGCGGACCGGCCGACCCAGGAGTGGGGTGGGGCGTGGGTGTAGGGTTGCCAACAGGCAAGAGTAGCAGTCAAATACGTTGTTTACACCAAAGACTACAATGACCATGAAGCCTTGCGCGGGTAGCAGTGCGCACGCGCAATTTGCGAATGAGTGTACGTGCCGGTTTCGTTCTACAAATAGTTTTTGGCGATTCTGTACACGGGAGGGTGTGTTAATCACGACCGGAATATAGGTGATAAGTGGCTAATACACTTAATTTCGTTTCTAAAAGCGTTTATCTAACTAATTTAATATTAAACGCACAGCGCATATTTTCCTCGCATGAACATAGCGATAAGTCAGTTATCCGGGGGGGGGGGGGCGGTGCACAGGGGAGCTTGAAGTAAGTATTGAACGAACTTCCAGTAGAAGTGGTAGAGGCAGGTTCGATATTATCACTTAAAGAAAAAATTGGATGGGTATATGGACAGGAAAGGAATGGAGGGTTACGGGCTGAATGCAGGTCGGTAGGACCAGCTGAGAGTAGCGTTTGGCATGGACTAGAAGGGCAGAGATGGCCTGTTTCCGTGCTGTAATTGCTATATCGTTATATAAGTAAGTCAATAGCATCATAACATTTTAAGTAATGTTTGGATATTAAACACACAGCACATATTTTCCCCGTATGAACATAGAAAATCATTGCAACACACTAATATCGCTGAATCAGTGGGAGCGCTAGGCTGAATACTTACATAGAAACATAGAAAATAGGTGCAGGATTAGGCCATTCGGCCCTTCAAGCCTGCACCGCCATTTATTATGATCATGGCTGATCATCCAACTCAGAACCCTGCACCAGCCTTCCCTCCATACCCCCTGATCCCCGTAGCCACAAGGGCCATATCTAACTCCCTCTTAAATATAGCCAATGAACTGGCCTCAACTGTTTCCTGTGGCAGAGAATTCCACAGATTCACCACTCTCTGTGTGAAGAAGTTTTTCCTATTCTTCTAAAAGGTCCTAAAAGGCTTCCCCTTTATCCTCAAACTGTGACCCCTCGTTCTGGACTTCCCCAACATTGGGAACAATCTTCCTGCATCTAGCCTGTCCAATCCCTTTAGGATTTTATACGTTTCAATCAGATCCCCCCTCACTCTTCTAAATTCCAACGAGTACAAGCCCAGTTCATCCAGTCTTCCTTCATATGAAAGTCCTGCCATCCCAGGAATCAATCTGGTGAACCTTCCTTGTACTCCCTCTATGGCAAGGATGTCTTTCCTCAGATTAGGGGACCAAAACTGCACACAATACTCCAGGTGTGGTCTCACCAAGACCTTGTACAACTGCAGTAGTACCTCCCTGCTCCTGTACTCGAATCCTCTCGCTATAAATGCCAGCATACCATTCGCCTTTTTCACCGCCTGCTGTACCTGCATGCCCACTTTCAATGACTGGTGTATAATGACACCCAGGTCTCGTTGCACCTCCCCTTTTCCTAATCGGCCACCATTCAGATAATAATCTGTTTTCCTATTTTTGCCACCAAAGTGGATAACTTCACATTTATCCACATTAAATTGCATCTGCCATGAATTTGCCCACTCACCCAACCTATCCAAGTCACCCTGCATCCTCTTAACATCCTCCTCAGAGCTAACACTGCCGCCCAGCTTCGTGTCATCCGCAAACTTGGAGATGCTGTATTTAATTCCCTCATCCACGTCATTAATATATATTGTAAACAACTGGGGTCCCAGCACTGAGCCTTGCGGTACCCCACTAGTCACTGCCTGCCATTCTGAAAAGGTCCCATTTATTCCCACTCTTTGCTTCCTGTCTGCTAACCAATTCTCTATCCACATCAATACCTTACCCCCAATACTGTGTGCTTTAAGTTTGCACACTAATCTCCTGTGTGGAACCTTGTCAAAAGCCTTTTGAAAATCCAAATATACCACATCCACTGGTTCTCCCCTATCCACTCTACTACTTACATCCTCAAAAAATTCTATGAGATTCGTCAGACATGATTTTCCTTTCACAAATCCATGCTGACTTTGTCCAATGATTTCACTGCTTTCCAAATGTGCTGTTATCACATCTTTGATAACTGACTCCAGCAGTTTCCCCACCACCGACGTTAGGCTAACTGGTCTATAATTCCCTGGTTTCTCGCTCCCTCCTTTTTTTAAAAAGTGGGGTTACATTAGCCACCCTCCAATCCTCAGGAACTAGTCCAGAATCTAACGAGTTTTGAAAAATTATCACTAATGCATCCACTATTTCTTGGGCTACTTCCTTAAGCACTCTGGGATGCAGACCATCTGGCCCTGGGGATTTATCTGCCTTTAATCCCTTCAATTTACCCAACACCACTTCCCTACTAACATGTATTTCGCTCAGTTCCTCCATCTCACTGGACCTTCTGTCCCCTACTATTTCTGGAAGATTATTTATGTCCTCCTTAGTGCCAAAGTAATTATTCAATTGGTCTGCCATGTCCTTGCTCCCCATAATCAATTCACCTGTTTCAGTCTGTAGGGGACCTACATTTGTCTTTACCAGTCTTTTCCTTTTTACATATCTATAAAAGCTTTTACAGTCAGTTTTTATGTTCCCTGCCAGTTTTCTCTCATAATCTTTTTTCCCCTTCCTAATTAAGACCTTTGTCCTCCTCTACTGAACTCTGAATTTCTCCCAGTCCTCAAGTGAGCCACGTTTTCTGGCTAATTTGTATGCTTCTTCTTTGGAATTGATACTATCCCTAATTTCTCTTGTCAGCCACGGGTGCACTACCTTCCTTGATTTATTCTTTTGCCAAACTGGGATGAACAATTGTTGTAGTTCATCCATGCAATCCTTAAATGCTTGCCATTGCATATCCACCGTCAATCCTTTAAGTGTCATTTGCCAGTCTATCTTAGCTAATTCACGTCTCATACCTTCAAAGTTACCCCTCTTTAAGTTCAGAACCTTTGTTTCTGAATTAACTATGTCACTCTCCATCTTAATGAAGAATTCCACCACATTATGGTCACTCTTACCCAAGGGGCCTCTCACGACAAGATTGCTAATACTTCTTTCCTACAACAAGACAGTCCTATCGAGGGGTGATGGGAGACGGCGATACTTGAAGGGGGTTCCTTATGTCAGTCTATTCCGCAGTTTAGTTTTCGTTGCATTCATTGCAGAGATACGTTGGAAATGGAAGCAACGTTTTTAGTGCTTTCGTGGCTATCTCAGGATATATAGCCTTCACTTTGAGATCCAGAATGCGGGCAGAGATGTTATGTGAAACATACTTTTCAGCCCGCCGTCATTTGCAAGCTCGAGGAGTTGATCTCCTTCCCGCGCTAACATGGATGACGTGTGCATAATGACCTTGCGTGCGTTCAAGCTCAACAGCGGGCATGACAAGCAATGAGGGAAGATGCAGCTGACTTCTATCGCCAAATCATATCGTTTCCTCGCGGCCCGGTAGCGCATGCTTTGCGGCCCGGTGGTTGGGGACTGCTGCCTTAGTGAATACCGAAGAAAAGAAGTTATTCAGAGTCTCCCCCACCTCTCTTGGCTCCACACATAGCCGTCCACTCTGATTCTCTGAGGGACCAATTTTATCCCTCACTATTCTTTTGCTATTAATATAACTTTAGAAACCCTTCGGATTTATTTTCACCTTACTTGCCAAAGCAACCTCATATCTTCTTTTAGCTTTTCTAATTCCTTTCTTAAGATTCCTTTTACATTCTTTATATTCCTCGAGCATCTCATTTACTCCAAGCTGCCTATATTTATTGTAGATCTCTCTCTTTTTCCGAACCAAGTTTCCAATATCCCTTGAAAACCATGGCTCTCTCAAACTTTTAACCGTTCCTTTCAACCTAACAGGAACATAATGATTCTGTACCCTCAAAATTTCACCTTTAAATGACCTCCATTTCTGTATTACATTCTTCCCATAAAACAAATTGTCCCAATCCACTCCTTCTAAATCCTTTCACATCTCCTCAAAGTTAGCCTTTCTCCAATCACAAATCTCAACCCTGTGTCCAGTCCCATCCTTCTCCATAATTATATTGAAACTAATGGCATTGTGATCACTGGACCCGAAGTGCTCCCCAACACGTACTTCTGTCACCTGACCTATCTCATTCCCTAACAGGAGATCCAACACTGCCCCTTCTCTAGTTGCTACCTCTATGTATTGCTGCAAAAAACTGTATTGGTATTACAGGGCTTAGGTGGGAAGCAGTTTGAAAAATGCTGAATGGAGGATCAAACAGATCACAGGTGGGGGGACGGGACCTTAATGGCAATATATATATTGCAATGGAATGCAAGGAGTCTTATCGCAAATGGTCAAGAATTTAAGAAATATGTATCAGAACTTAAGGAAAAACCTTAGATTCTATGTATAGAAGAAACATGGTTGAAACCACAATTAGATTTTGTTTTACAAGGATATACAGCAATTGGGAGGGATAGAAGTAATGGCAATGGTGGAGGAGTAGCGATATTTATAGCCAGTAGGATGAGATATAATATAGTCAACATAGGGCAGAAGTATGAATTAATAATTATCAAAATGTGGATAGGCAGAAAAGGCTTGGTAATAATAAATTATTATAATCCATGTAGAACACTAAGCAAAGATACATTAAACAAAGTGGGTGGTAGGATGCAAGGGAAAATAATATGGTGTGGGGATTTCAATGGACACAGTACACTATGGGGATGTAAAAATGTGGATGAAAATGGATTAATGATAGAAGAATTTCTAGGTGATGAAAAACTGGTATGTATAAATAATGGAGAAGGTACGAGATATAATATATCCCAAAACACAGAAACTGCAATAGACTTAACACTTGTAAGTGGAGAATTAGCAGGAATCAGTACTTGGAGCGTATTAAAACAAACTACAGTCAGAAGTGATCACTATCCCTTACTCACAAGGATTCTGGTTAAAATAGAACAAAATGTAGAGTGTCAAGGTGGAAACTAAATAAGGCAGAGTGGGAGATATTTCAAAAAAGAAGTGAAGTAAGATGCACACAGATTTTAGATGAAAATATATCAGATATAGAAGAAATGAATGATAAATTGGTCACAGCAATTATAAATTCGGCAGAAGAAACAATTTCGAAAAGTAAAGGTACAGGAAAGGGGAAAAATGTTCCCTGGTGCAATTGTGAATGTAGTAGAAGTATAAAAGCAAGAAATAAAGCATTTAAAATGTTAAAAAGACAACGTTCGTTAGAAACATTAATACAATATAAAGGAGCATAAGCAGGAGTTCGGAAAACAATCAGATAAGCAAAGTGAGCATTTTGGAGACAGTATTGTAACAAAATTGGAAGAGAAACTCAACTGTCCGAAATATGGGGCATGATAAGGAGAATGAATGGTATAAGTAGTAGTAAAGAGATTCCTGTGCTAAAAAGTAAGGACAAAATGGCAATTAACAATGTAGAAAAAGCAGCGATATTGGCAAAACTTTTGTAAACATACATAGCTCGGAGAATTTGACAGTCGAGGCTAGACAGCAAAGGGAGGAGAGGCTTAAGCAAAATTCAGGAATTACAGACAAAAAAGCAACATCAGAAGAATTGCTGGATACACCTAATAGCATAACAGAAATAGAAAGAGCCATTCTGAATGCGCGGCCAACTTCTCCTGGGAAGGATCAAGTATGGGGTATAATGCTGAAGCATTTATCAAGAAGTGCACTTCTAGTTCTACAGAGACTGTTTAATAAAATATGGGAAATAGGTAAACTACCAACAGCATGGAAACATTTTGTTATTGTTCTAGTATTAAAACCTGGTAAAGATTCATCAAACCCAACAAATTATAGACCAATTGCACTAACTTCACAGCTAGGTAAACTTACGGAACGAATAATAACTGATAGGCTTACATACTTTCTAGAAAAAGTAATCTTATTTCTCCCTACCAAAGTGATTTTCATAAAGGAAGAACTACAGTAGATTCAATACTTAGCTGGAATCTGAAATTAGGAAGGCTCAAACAAATAAAGAAATGGTCCTGGTGGTATTTTTTGACATAGAAAAGGCATATGATACGCTCCGGAAAGAGGGAGTGTTAATTAAATTGAAAGAACTAGGGGTGGAAGGAAAATTATATAATTGCGTTCTAGACTTTCTTTGCAGTTGAACAATTCAAGTCAAGGTGAAAACAGAGTACTCCAGGACATATTTGGTTGAAAATGGAACACCACAAGGTAGTGTCTGCAGTCCATTACTATTTTCCATAGTGATAAATGACATATTTGCGCAAGTTGAACATAGTGTGGGGAAATCCTTATATGCAGATGACGGGGCTTTATGGGTGAGGGGAAGAAATTTAATTTATATACAAAGGAAAATGCAAGATGCAATAAATAAAGTGAAGGAGTGGGCAAATAAATGGTGTTTCAAGTTGTCTACAAGTCGCAAGTGACATGTTTCTCAAGAAGTCACAAACCAGTTTCCGTGAAATTATATGAACAAAAATTAGAGCAGGTAAAGGTAATTCGTTCCTTGGTTTGTTATTTGTTGAGCAACTTAAATGGAAAAATCAAATCGAGAAAATTACAAACAAATGTCAAAAAATAAATAAGTTATTTGAGGGGTCTTGCCGGACAGGACTGGGGTGCGAGCAGGATACCGTTATTAAATATTTATCAAGCTCTAATGAGGGCTACATTGGATGATGGAAGTGTAGCTTACATGTCAGCAGCAGAAAGTAATTTAAAAATGCTGGATGATGAGCAAGCCCAGGCCCTCAGGATATGTAGTGGTACATTCAGAACATCACCTATATCAGCTCCTCAAGTCAAAATGGGGGAAATGCCATTAAGACTTAGAAGAATAAAGTTAATGCTAAATTACTGGGTTAACATCATGGGACATAACTACTCACATCCAGCTAAAACTATATTAAAAGACTGCTGGGAACATAATCAGTCAAGTTATAATAGCTTTGGATGGATCGAGGATGCCCCAGCTCAAAAATATGGTCTACACAAAATGTAATATAGCCCTACAGTTCCAATATCTGATGTTCCTCCATGGCTCTTTACAATGCATACAGTAGATAAAAAACCTGCAAGAACTTTTAAAAAAGAAGTCCAACTATGGAATCAAACAGTACAAGAATATATAGACTCGCATTTTAGAAATGAACTTGTAATATTTACGGATGGATCAAAAGACCCTAGATCTGGCCACACAGGTATTGCAGTCTACATTTCTCAGTGCAAAACTAGTATCAGGAAAAGAACATCAAACCATTTATCAGTGTATACAACAGAACTAATGGCAATATTGAGTGCATTATCTTGGATAGAAGAAAATAATATCAAAAAGGCTGTAATCTGTTCAGACAGTTTATCTGCATTAACCTCGATCAAGAAAATCAGAAAGTAGACAGGATATTTTATTGGAGATTTTATGCAAGTTATATACACTGACCAAAAATGGGATAGAAGTAAGCTTTCTTTGGGTTACTGCTCATTGTGGAGTGGAGGGTAATGAAAAGGTGAATAGTATAGCTAAACAATTGCTCAAATCGTCTATAATAGAGGTCCAGATCTCTCTTAGCAAAGCGGAAGTCAAGAGCATTATTAAAACACGTATTGAGGAGACATGGCAGAAGCATTGGGATGAGAGTGAAACAGGGAGACAACTGTACAAAATACAGAGGCAAGTCAGATACAAAAGATTGTCAAGTGGATATAGAAAGACAGAAGTGATCATCAGTCATTTGAGAACTGGACACAGTAATCTTAATTACACAAAATAGGGAAACATCCAACTGGGTTGTGTGAATACTGTAATCAACCAGAAATAGTTGAATATGTATTGATAAAATGTAAGAAGTATCAAAAAGAAACAGTAAATATTATAGGAGCGCTTAAGATAAAAAAACTGATGTGGGTATAGAAGACACTTTAAGTGGGAATTCAAGAGAAATACAGATCCGTATCATGAAGTATCTGAAAGACTCAGGTTTATTATATAGAATTTAGGGAATGCAATTCTTTTCCTTCTCCTGTTTATCCAATGATCCACACTCCAGTCTAGCAGGTGGCGATAATGCACCTTAAAGCTGGCTTCCCAACTGCCATAAAACAACACAAGAAGAAAAGGAAGAAGATTCCTAGAAAGTACCTGGAATGCAAAATGCATGTTATGTTATTGCAAGCATTTGCTGTCAGCAAGATGTCAACATCTTAATACCTTTTGCATTACAACTTGCAACAGGGAAAACAGTGTCTTCTTTCTCATATCAATTCATTACATTTCAATTGAAAAGAAACAAAAGCAGCTGATTCACTAGTGCAGTACTGTATAAGGTATGACTAATCAACAGGTTTCCATACTTACCTGCACATCAAAATTGTCTGCATTCTGAACAAAGTCTCTACAGATTTCATACAAGTTGTCATCCAGAACACAGGTTGTGTTTTCTGGACAGGCAAATATGTCACATCCCACATGTGGTGCATTGTGCAGACATGCGTTTATTTCAACTGTTGGAAGCAGAATAGCATTTTCAATTATTGAGAAACACAACAGAGTATTGAAACATTACTTAAGATTCTACTGCGTATACAAATTATGCATTTGACCAATTATGTACAAATCACCATTCACTACAAGTCCTCTCTCAGGGAAGAGAAACGACCCTGTTAGTCTGACCTCTGTCAAAAGGAGTCTATAATGAGGGATGCAATAACCAAAGTCTTAGAGAACAGGATTTAGCAGAGAATGCATGAATCATGATTGATTTATTGGAGCCCTTGGAGGAAGTGATTAACAGAAGACATCATGAAACAGCCAGTGGATCTGTATTTGGAATGCAGTCTTTCAAGACTGACTGTACAGGAAGCCAGTTGAGATGGTTACAGTACACAGTTGAAGGCAGTATACTGACATGAATTGGGAGGATCGGGCAATGCAAAATGTGGATAAGTATCTAAAAAGTTGTGGCTGGTGGGGTAGGGGAGTAGAGGATGTAGTTACAGTTATCGATCTGCTCTATAATGCTGAGGTATCCAGGCTTGTGAAGAGGAACAAAGTGGTAGAACCTGTGAATGCTTTAGGGAACATAGATGTTCTTGTACTCAAGGCACAAGCCTAGTACAACAAGTAAGTAGCTGGTGTCTCCTGTACATTTGAAGACCAATGTGAAATAATACTTAAACTATATATGAGTGATGGTTCCTCAAAGAGAAAGCACTCAGAATCTGTACAGCCATTTTAAAGAAGGGACTAGAATTACCGTATCAAGAATGTTAAAGATTCACACACACAAACACTCAGCAGGTCAGGCAGCATCAATGGAAGTGAATAAATGGTAGACATTTCAGGCAAGGCCCTCTCTCAGGACTGGAAAGGAAGGGGAAGTAGCCAGAATAAAAAAGGTGGGGGAGGGGAGGGGATGGAGGATAGCAGGAAGTTGATAGGTGAAGGCAGGTGAGTGGAAAAGGTAAAAGGCTGGAGAAGAAGGAATAGGAGGTCAGATTTGTTAATATTTTGGAGAATAAGGGACATTTTGCTGCCTATCAAAATGGTTTTAGAACTGGAAGATCAACAATGGAATCGGTTGCCCTTTTAGATCATGATATTAAAAAAGCATTTCAAAATAGAGAAGTAATGGTAAGTGTATTTCTAGTTATTGAAAGAGCATATGACTCACTATGGAAGGATGGCTTATTAATTAAACTCTATGATGCAGGAATCAGAGGTAGAATGTTTAATTGGATCAAAGATTTCCTTCAGGAAGGGTCAATTCAAGTAAAAATAGGTGGAACAAGCTCCAAGTCAGTTAAAATAGGTAATGATACCCCTCAGGGAAGTGTCATTAGTCCAGTTCTTTATAATGTCATGATAAATGATATCTTTGATCAGGTAGGGACAGGATTTGGCAAATCATAGTTTGCAGACGATGGTGCAATCTGGAAAAGAGGTAGAAACATCAAGTATATATTAAGGCAGGTACAAAAGGCTTTAAGATCAGTTGAAAACTGGGCTAATAAATGGGGTAACACACATCAAAGTTGCTGGTGAACGCAGCAGGCCAGGCAGCATCTCTAGGAAGAGGTACAGTCGACGTTTCAGGCCGAGACCCTTCGTCAGGACTTCAGGATTTCTGCTCCTAAGTCCAAATACATGATTTTTGGCTTTAGAAGAAAGATTCCTGATTGTGAATTGTGTCTATATGATTCTCCACTAGAAAGAGTCAAGGTATTCAAGTTTTTAGGTGTCTGGTTTGATGAAAGACTTATTTGGAGGGTTCATAGAGATAAAACAATTGGAAAATGTGAGAGAGTTTTAAATATTATGAGAAGTATTGCTGGATGCGACTGGGAAGCAGGGCGGGAAACTATGTACTTAATATATCTAGCTGTGATTAGATCAGTTATAGATTATGGTTGTATTGCTACGGTTCCGCTGCTACGGCAGTGCTTGGAAAACTAGACACTGTGTAGTCCAAAGCACTTTGACTCTGTTGTGGAGCTTCTAGAACAACATCAGTCCTGGCATTATGTGTGGAGATGGGAGAAGTGCCTCTACATTTAAGATGAATTCAGTTTTGCCTGCAGTATTGGGTAAAACTAAATGGATTCAATCACAGCTGTCCATCAAAGTATCTTCTGCAGGGGAAGTCGGAGCGCCAAAGCAAAATTAAAAGATACCCATTTTTAGATTTGGTTAATAACTGGGCTGTGGAATTGAAACTGACTGAGGAAGACATAGTTGGCCAAATTTGCCTGCCACCCGTCCCTTTTTGGCTCTTTCCAGAACCAGAAGTAGACCTATTCCTCCTTTTTCAGCTTCAAGGAAGCAGTGCAATTTCATCAGCGTTGATCACAAATGAATATTTAAATAATAAATGGGGATCTTATCCGAAGATTTTTACTGATGGCTCAGTGGACCCAGAGAGCAGTATGGCAGGATTTGGGACGTATGTGTCTCAACCTGGAGTTATGATTGGTCACCGGGTTTCAGATGGAGCTTCTGTCTTTGCAACAGAATTATTAGCAATCCTCTGGGCCTTATGGTGGATAGAAGACTCTCGACCACGTAGGGTTATCACCTGTTCGGATTCTGTTGCTGCCTTAGAGTCTATAAAAGGCAGTAAATCAAAAGCTTGTCCTGACATAACTACTGAGATTCTCTTAGTGCTGTTTAGAATAGGGAAGATGGGTTGTGCAGTTAGATTTTCATGGATACCTGGGCATGCTGGGGTGGAGGGAAATGAAATTGTGGATGGATTGCAAAGTCTTCCTTACAGAGCAGGCAAGTAGAAATTAGAGTTCCTCTACGCAGAGCAGAATTGAGAAGTAGGATTAAAAAAGGTATAGAGAAGAAGTGGCAGGAGGATTGGAAAAATGAATTAAGGGGCAGGCATTATTTTTCTAGTCACCCACTAGTTAAAAAGGTCTCAGACTGTTACCTTTTAAGTCCTAGAGATATGGTGAAATTTACAAGACTTAGGTTGGGGCATTGTGGGCTAAAGATATTATTTAAAGCTAATAGGAAAACATCCTATTGGATTATGTGACTGTGGTAGTCCAGAGACAGTCCAGCATGTTTTGTTGAGCAGTAATTGATACAAAATTGAAAGAAGCATGCTATTCAAGAAGCTATCTGGCTTAAATTTATTTTGGTTTTCTATTAAATCTTTGTTTGGCCATCAAGAGAATCAACATCTGATTGAAGAGTCTATCACTCAGTTTATTCGTGAGACTAGGTTGTATTCGAGAATTTGAGTTCCTTGAAGTTCTGTAATTAATTATACATCCTGCGGAGGTCTGTGATATGCCTAGATGCGGAAGAAGAAGAAGAAGAATATAATATTGAAGGGGAGGAGCAGGGGACCCAGGAGGAAGTGATAGGCTGCTGAGAAGAGGCAAAATGCCAGAGTGGGTAGTTGTTTGGTTCCATCAGTGACAGGTTTGTCAGACAACATTAGAAATACCTTAACCTATATTCAAGAGTTAAGAACATGGAAAGATCTCATTAAAACTTTCAATAGGTCAGTTGTCTCCTGACTGAAGGGGAAACAATCACGAGTCGGGAATGCAGGACTGAGGGCGGAAAAATTCTGCACAAGTCAATCCATTGCACTCTTGCAAGAGAGAGAGAATCAGCAATTAAAGCGGCATTGGGGTAGGTAAACGGGGACGACACAGAAGTCTACAGTGGAAAAAAAAATTAAAAGCCCTCTCTACACAAGTCCTTTAGAGAGTTTTAATATACAAGTTTCTAAAGGACAACTTGGTTTAATTCTTTCATTATAAATGAATCAGCATCATTCCCTGTGGCACAAAATATGCATTACTTTTAATACGTAGTTGGAATTTTAGCTATGAAGGGACATATGTGCCCACTCATAGAAAAACCAAATCCTGTTATCTTAGCATATTTGCTGCAAGCCTACATCTATTGGTGCAATTAATAGTCCGCTTGAAGGAGAAGATGAAATAAGACAGGTGGGTAGATTGCTCATTCGTGTCTGAACCACCCGCCCCACCCCAAGGAAAACGCAAATGCCACACGGAACAGCAAAAGACGACTGGCGAAAGCTTCTCCTGCCTCAGAACCCGAGGACTCTGCAACTTGCACCAGCCGTCATCTCACCCGTGTCCGGGACGGCTTCGGCCCTTTGTTCACCTGCACATTACGTGACTAGTCGGCCTCGCCCCTAATTGTCTGCGGCAGCGCAGCGGAGCGACTCGGTCACGTCATCAGCGAGCAGACAGCGCACGGCCGAAATTAACAGCAACACGTGAGCATCCATTTCGACGGCAGGGTAACACTTCAGAGAGAAGCAACTGTTTAGTGCAACAAAAGTGCTTTAATTTTCCCTCATCTAGAAGAACGCAAATACACTGTAACAACAAGTGCCCAGGTGAGACGTTTTATAGAAATTTCCCTAACGTGTTTCCCTGGCCTGCCCTATTTCAATGGAATATTCTAATATACTCGTGCCTCTTTCACGAATATAATGTGCTTTAAGGACGGCATAGATATTATGTTCCTTGTAACATGACTTACACATTAGAGAGGATCCCTTGTACCGCAGCACATCTGATGACACTGCAGCTGAATTGGGATCCGATCCCAATGGGAAACCTTTGATAAATTACAATTAGAAAATTAGAAGGGGAGAAAGTACACAAGTTTAAAACTAACTTGGTCAATCGCCACTTCATACATAGGTGTGAAGTCAAGGGACAGCACATTACAGCCATGGGAAAATATCAGCAAAGTCACGGATTCATGCACAAAGTGAGCTTGTATTGAAGTGCTCAAAACACTCCCATTCCAAGATCCCACGATCACATGCAAGTGTGACAGTTTTAGTTTTAATGGGCCTAGAAATCAATCCAGTAAATAATGAGTTTCAAAACTTATTCATATGAGCCGTGATGGACAAAATGTTCCAAGTGGCAGATAGGGCAGGACTAATAATGATCAAAGCTGTCAGAGAGTTTCCATTCTGGGTACAGAGAGCATGATAAAACCCAGTTGTGTAAAGCTGTAATACTCTGTCCTAAATGCTGAGAGCTGCAAATTCAGTTCATCAAGAGAGTCTACTGCAGCTGTTGTCTTCAATCTCGATAAGGGCTATTGACAAACCACACCCAACATCAGATCTTCATGAGGAAGGACATCATTACCCTCATACCAAGCAGAAGGTGAAGAGAGATTACATCGGGGATTGGAGATCCATTTTGCTTTTGAATACGGACTATAAGATCGTCCAAGGTTAAAATCAACAGGATCAAGTCTATTCTGGGACAGATGATCCACCCGGACCAAACCTATGCTGTACCTGGCAGGAAGACCTTTGACAGCCTCGTGCTGCTCAGGATGGGGTAGGGGAAGGGTGACAGAGTGGGGGGGGGGGAGAGGTTGGACCTGCCAGGAATCAGGATTTGCATCCAACTACTCCACACTGACGTCTGTAGAACAATCAAAATCAATAGGTGGGAAGCAGATATCCCCCATCAAACCTGGAGTCAGACAGGGTTACATACTCTTCCATGTCCTGTTTGTGTGCTGTACAGAAGAACCCTTTGCCAAAGCCCTCAGGAAGAATGAGAGCGTAAACAGGGTGATGTCGCTGGGCAGTGGAGGGATCCAAGTGAAAACCTCCCTATACATGAATGTCACCATCTTCTGCTCGGATCCGAGGTAAGTTTGGAGATTGATGAGCATCTGGATCCAGTTTAAGTTGGCATCAGGGGCCAGAGTTAACCACACAAAGAGCGAGGCCATGCTCTTTGGCAACTCGCCTGACTGATCCAGTGTCCCCTTCACAATCAGGTGATTGTATGAATGTGCTGGGGATCTTGTTCTGAGGGGCCAAGGTGTTCAATAAGAATTAGCTGGAATAGACCAGCAATGTAAAACAGAGACTGGGATTGTGGAGAGGGCGCTCCCTATCGATAACCAGGAAGAACTTGGTCATCAGGTATGAGGTGCTCTCAGGGCTGCTGTACTTGGTACAGGTGTGGCCCATCTCCCGCTCCTCCAGCTTGGGAATCACCCGAGTTGACTTCAGATTCATTTGGGGGTCAAGTCTTTGGACAACAGGAGAAAAAAAACATACCCAATGCTGCTGTCACCCTGATGAGCACCTTATTGTGTGGCTGC